>NC_029780.3:96123095-96149676 GCF_000817695.3 Arachis duranensis
TTATTAAAAAATAAATTGTTTTATTTAAAATTTTTTGAGGACGAATTTGGTGTTTATTCTATGATTTCTATCCAAATATATTGAATTTCTTAAAGCGTGAGAATATGCAATTAGCACAAATAAAGTGTGTATCAAATTAGTGTACTGTGCAATATATAAATATGCTTACCCAATTGTCAATGTTGGAGTGAATGCCACCAACAACTGAGCCAACCCAATGTTTTTCTTTGTGAATTGTCTCTTCTTCAACAGTGGTAAAGGGAAAGGCTTTCATTCCATAGGCCTCAATCAAATGGAATGCGTTTTGATGGAGCACCTTGCCTTGAGGGTTTAGCAGCACGACCATAGGACTCTTCTTGAAGTGCCACTCCTCCTTGATGTACTTGTAGCCTGCTATGCTTCCAAAGTGTTGAACCACATACCATTGCATCTTGGCCTTTAGAACCTCGAATTTCTTTCGCAGATGCTCGCTCCATTCTTCCACTATTGGAACCCAAACGATCTTATATTGCACTTCTGACTTAATGGATTCATGAACCGGTCTCAGTACTGAAATCTCTTCCTCTGTGATGTCTAGAGTTGAAATGAATAGGTATACATGTTTCTTTTTCAGCACTGTAATGTCAACCTGTCATGTCGAGAAATGAAAGTCAAAATATTCAATCAACTATTCAAAAGAAAGGAAAAAATTAAATTGTAATATTATATACGTTATTTTGACTTATTTAAGATATAATATTTATTTAAATTAGATTCACATTCTATTTAACAGTTTAATATAAGGCCAATTTTATAATGAGAAAATTTTTGTAGCATAGAATGAAGAGAATTATTTAATTTTATTTTAAAAATTAACAAAAAGTAACATATTTTATGTAATAACTATTAATCATTTATAAAAAAAAAATCGTTCTCTTCCCTATCTTTTTTCTCCAACGTAGCATCCAGCTTAATGTAGTATGAATTTATACAACGTCTCAACATTATGATATATGTGTATATATACACTCTTAATATGACTTTATATATGTTATTGGTTTTCCATTTTAATAAGAAACAATAGTACATAGATTTTTATTATCGTTTGCAAAGCTAAACGCTTGTCAAACCCCAGTAGTATAATGTCTACCTTGAATAACCTACGTAAATTCATAGCTAGTAAACTGCTTGAATATATAAATAAAACAGTAAATCAATATATTGCAATAGGAAAATGTAAAAATATATACAAACCGTAGTTTCAGAAGCGCAATCGAACAGTGGCTGCGGGGCATCCTTGGCGAAAATTAAGACCTTAAACACTTCCATTATCTCAGTTGGGGTTTGGAAAAGCTTCCTTAGCTTACGATAATATTCTGCCTCCTCTGCAATATTAACCAAATCATTTAGTTCCTTCGCATCTTAAATATCATCATTTAACCCCAAAGCAGTACTTCTACACTTCTACTCTTTAAGAAAATTAAGAGAGAGAGAGAGAGAGAGAGTATGTAAATGAAATATAGTAATAAATTTATATTATTGAGAAACAAATTATAAATATTAAGAAAAATATATATTTAATTTAAATTTTTTTATATATTTCATTATTAATAATAAATAATGAAAAATAAATAAAATTTATTACTTTAACAATAGATATATTATTATTATTATTACTATTACATAATATAAATATTTAATCTAAAATTTTTATATCTTTCATGATTAATGATAAAAATTAAAAATAAAATAAAATATATAAAAACCAGACTTGAATCAATGGAAACCCAATTCTGATACTCGATGCAAAGAATGGTTGGAGAAGAAGAAAGGTTATCTATAAATAGTTGTCCAGTCTTCACTACATTTGCACTGAGTTCCCTTCAACTTTTATGTTGATCAAACTCAAAAATTAATAGTCACAAGAAAAAACTCAAGAATTAACACGTCTTATCGATCACTTATTAAATAGTAGTGAAGAAGTCATGTTAGCTAAGGAGGAATTAAAGAATGTGTGTCCATGAATTGTTCACTAAAATTTAATAGTATCGTTATTATTTATTATCGCATTGAAAAAGTATAAGTAGACAATGAAAATATTAAATAATGTGAATAATAGATATATCAGATGTTTATTTTACTAGGTGTATGAATGATTATTTTCATATTAAAATTTATATGGTTAATTTAAAAGTGTAGTATATTTTTATTTAATTTAGTGATTATTCGTATTGTTCAAAATGATTATTGTTTACCTAGCACTCCCATCCCTGTTGCATTTCACCGGTTTCCTAATGAATAATAATAATTCTCTGTTTGTAACACATCCATATATATATAGTATGTACTAGGATCATTATTCACTAGTGACTAGTCTAGTAGTATTTTGTATGTTTTACTACTGACCAATTTGGTGTCTGCAGAGCGCAATGTGCTTCCTCAGTTTGCTGAGTACCACGTTGATCTTTTGACCATAATGGTATAATTCCTGTTTCTCCTCCCTGAAATCAACCAACAATTTTGTTTCTGTTGATGACAAAATATATATGTGTAACCAGTAATTAGTGGAAGAATTTTTAACTTACGAATCAGTTGTGAGACATTCAATCTGAGTGACGATAGTAACAAGAGTGATGATACACCAATACACATCCACTGGGATATGCTCCCTAGCAGGAAGCAAAGCTGGCACATCTTTAGTGTCATAAGAAGAGAGCTTCTCCAACTCAACTATCAACTCAATCACTTGCAATGTCGCTTTCACCAGATTGTTGACCTCAGTGATGGCTTCACGGTGCTTGTGCAAATTCGCAGGCCGTATGAGCAGTGGAACTCTCTTCATCACTGCCACTGATTTCGCCAAAACATCTGTTTGTAGATGCTGAGATAGCAGCCAGAAATCACCATATTCAACTGCCAAAGCAGCAAGTGTGAGCACTGCTTTCGCATCCCATTCGTAGTGTGAGAGCTTATGGAGAATGGCCACTGCAGTTTCGTGAGCAGTTTCCTCACCGGGAGCCTTGCAACACATCTGCCACGTCATATAACTATTCATGTAATTGCTTTTGTAAGTTTAAAAAAAGAAAATATATCCAAAAAATTTATGTCAATTCAAAAGAGATCTTGTGTGAAATAAAATATTATAGATATAACTATAAATTTTGTAGAAAAATAGTTTTATGATATATATAAATATAAATAAGAGTAAGTGACTTTGTCGATTCAACATCCAATTAAAGAAAAAAAAATTAAGTGAATTATTACCTCAAATGAAATTTGCTTGAGTGTGCAATAAGGTGAATTGAAATTGGGTTGGAGAATCTTTTCATCAATGTCCTCCATGCTTGATTTGGAACCCTGCCAGAGGATTTATCTCAAGTGGATATACATATATTATATATAGGACAATCAAAGAACGTAGCATAAAATAAACGGAAACATTGGGAAATAGATAATGAAATCTAATTAGAAAGAAGAAAATATAATGAACCTGCACAAGGTCGTCCACAATGGAGGTTGAACGGATAAGGGTATTGTGGACAAGAGTGAAGAGAGGATCGATCTCAAACTTAGTGTCACTATGAACATGAGTTGAGTAGATTAGTTCCAAGATGTGCTCGTCCGACATGGCTAATGGATTATGCTCCTTCTCCTCTTTGTGATTGTGATGATGGAGTAGAGACTTCAGTGACAGCTTATGATGATGATGAGCCATTATGGTCCTCCTTATCTTGATTGATTTGTTGCTGCACCCTGCTTATACTTGATGATTGTACTCCCTTATTAGCTTATTTATAGCATGAAAGATATGCTTGAGCAAGGTAACAAAGCTTTAGAAAGATATTTTGATTTCATTTATTAATTAGTAAAATGATATTATTAATTCATTCAAACATTCTTGATTGATTTTTTTTCATTATCTTTAATTCAAAGTCATTTGTTAAAAACTTTACTTTTGGCTTTTGGAAAAGAAATTCTGTGGATCAACTTATTTGGAGAAAAATCTTCAATCAATTACTTAAGTAAATATTACAAAAATAAGTATAATTCAATTTTCAAAAAAAATAAATTCACAGACATTCAATTGTGTATTGATGCATGCAAAATTTTAGATAGCCAATACTTTTTTTCTATTTTTGTTTTACATTTGAATTAATTCTAGCTAATTCTCTTCTTTATAACTAGAAGTGTAGACTCTTAATATTTTCAGATAATGAGTTTAAATGTTGTTAATGTTATATATTTATGGTAAACTTCAACTCTGAGACTTGATCTCAACAACAATAACATTCAATAAAATAAAATAAATGTATGAAACTGCCCCAATACGAAGCACATAAGAAACGTATAACAAAGAAGTTTAATGGAATTCTGAAGTCATTGATGACCAAGCATTAGTAAAAAAATAGGCTTTGCTAATTGCAATTATCTTATTTTATTTATTGTTTTCCTATTTTTTGAGGCCGCATAAACCAGGAATTTCTTGGGGTAGGTTTCAAGTGGGTTGCGATCAAATTTTTAGGAAATTATGATTATCAGTGATTATATAGGCTGTCATTGCTAGTTTATGTGTTTGGCTTAGTTTCCTTTTTCTTGTCTTTTGTGGTCTCTTAACGTATGTTCTTGTGTCATTACTCGTTTGTTTGAAAATTTTAGACCATTTTAAATGGTACTATGCTGAAGATTCAAGAACGAGGATTTTGAAAGAAGGCTCTAGCAGCCTTACTTTTTTATGAAATCATCAAAGCTAATGTATTAGGTAGCAGAGGAATGGAATAATACTCTTGGAAAGATCTGAATGATAATATAAGTTGCATGCATCACAAAACGGAAAATACTTAACTAATAAGTGGACAGATTATAATCTCTTACATTATATATTCACTCTTAATTACTACGTATATATGAAGTCACAAATCTATATTTGACACACTAATAAACAATGTCACAAGTCACAACGCCTATTTATAGACTATATAAATCGGTGAAATTACCTACTTCCATCCCCTGGTTTACAAATTACAATGTCTTGTGGAGTAGTCTTAGCTTATGTCCTTGGCTTTATGTGCCTGGCTTGTATCTTCTAGCTTATCTTGCATCTAAGACCTCCGCATAATAAATATATATCTACACTTGCTCCACTACCACGGTAAATAAATAAACAAAAGTTGGTTGAATCTTCATGCATGTGCAAAGGAAATTTTATTAGTTACTGTCTTGTGACTATTCATGGGTTCATTATTTATGAATCCTTTTTCCAGAGCCTCCTTAAGCTGATTCCAGCAGCAGAGGCGAGACCAAGCAATCTTTTCTTTCTGAAACACAATAATTTTATGAAATTAAAAAAGCTATGACACAAAAGTAAATGAAGTACTGTTTCTTATTAGGATCTTGATTTGTAGACACACATCTCATAACAGTATAATTAATGATATGAAAAAAACAAGGTAATGTCTACTTTATGTAATAGAAAAATTTTTAAATATTCTATAGTTTTAGGTATTATGATTGAGATTAATGACTAAAAATACTAGAATACTTAAAATTATGATATGCTTGAAATACTTCCTATGTAATATATAATGTGTATGGCAAAGAATTTATCGTAAAAATTTTTATTCATAAAAACAAATTTATTATTTTCAAGACTTAAAATATAAATTCTAATACACATTTATTAAACAAAAGGCTGAATTAACAGCAAATAAGTACCTATTAAAATATAGTATAAAGATATTTGCAACTTTAGTGTAGTAAGATAAAGATCAACCTTAATTCAATTCAGTTCCAACACTCAAGATAAGCAGCAACGTACAGAATACATTGAAAAAACACACAATTGCTCTTATTTTAAAGGACACACTAGGAACAATTTCCCTCAGAGTTGCATCTCATAATTAAGAAAATGAAAGTTTCTAATGTGCATCATTACTACTACTGATAACAACATTATTATTGTCATTGTGGCAGCACTTGTAAGTTATGAAAATGTCCATAATCCTGGGACAGTCAGGGCATTTTATGGCCTCAGGTAACTTGCCAGCAATATTTTGAATCTCAAACTGTGCGCACCTGTGAGTGGAGCGCACAATCCTCTCATGATACTCTCTGAATGAAGTCTCAAACCCCTTCTTCCTCACAACCTCTTTCCACTTGTCAAACTCCGTCACCGTCTTCAGGATTGTGCTTCCGTGGCCGCTCGCCACCACCGACGACCCTTTGCTGAGCAGGGCCCATCCGCTCTCGTACTTGTAACACAGCATTCTCTGCACTTCTTGTTTCGCACTATCAACTGCCTTATGAGCCTTCGTCACAAACAAGCTCTCTATGCGGTTCCAGAAGCGGCTGAACAGGTTCTTGTCTTCCTTTTCCACACAGAAGAGTTCTATGGAAATTCTTAAGTCCTTTATGATAGGATCATTTGCAAGCGCTGCAGCAGTCTTGCTGAATTGTTGGATCCATTCTTTGTCTTTGCCTCCATAGAAGAATATGTATTTCTGCTCTCTGATCTGTTGATTCATTCACAGAGTGATTAGCAATACATTGTCACCAGTATTGATTTCATGACAAATCATAGAGAAAACAGAAAATTAGTCCTAAGGTAGTGATTCCTATATTATTCTTTTTGTTTCTTTTTATATATTATCTGTAAACTAGAAAGAGGCGAATGCTAATGCAGTAATGCACTCCCAAAAAAATAAGGAATATAGAAAGTATCTAAGTCACTGAAATAAAATATATTAAAAAGAGAATTAAGATTTGTTTAACTGACAAAAAATAGAACTCTTCTTACTTGGGAAAAAACGTTGAAAAATAAAGTTAGGAAGGATAATATAGTAGGTTGTTGATATTTATACTATATAAATTATCAATTCTATTCTTGTGACCGATATATAAATATATGCTTACCCAAGTGTCAATGTTGGAGTGAATATCACCAACCACAGGACCAACCCAATGAATTTCATTGTGAATTCTCTCCTCTTCCACAGAGGTAAAGGGAAAGGCCTTCATTCCATAAGCCTGAATCAAATGGAATGCATTGGTATGCTGAACCTTGCCTTGAGGGTTCAAAACCACAACCATGGGACTCTTCTTGAAGTGCCATTCCTCCTTGATGTACTTGTAGCCTGCTATGCTTCCGAAGTGTTGAACCACATACCATTGCATCTTAGCCTTCAAAACCTCGAATTTCTTTCGAAGATTCTCGGTCCATTCTTCAACTATTGGAACCCAAACGATCTTATATTGTTCATCTGTCTTGATGGATTCATGAACTGCTCTGAGTACTGAAATCTCTTCCTCTGTGATGTCTAGAGTGGAAATGAAAAGGTATACATGCTTCCTTTTTAACACTTCAATGTCAATCTATCATGGGAAGTAAAAAAAAAATCATCGACTTGCAAACTTCTCTCGTTAATGGGCTGGGCTTCAGCCCAACTTTTATATATATTTTCGTAAAAAAAGATAGTAAAAATTAAAAAAGTATTATATAATATATTTATCACTGTGTATATTTTATTTGTGTATTTTTTTACTTTTGATATTAAAATTAGTAATTGATAAAAAATGACAAAAATTAAAAAAATTATTTTAATTACCATTTCTGTAAAAGTTAATATTCTTGTTTTAATTAACATTTTTTTATGACGATATCAACTAATATACGTTTATTTGTGCTTTTATCACTACGCTTATTTTTGTAAGAAAAGGTATATACAAACCGTTGTTTTAGTAGCACAATCGAACAATGGCTGTGGTGCATCCTTTGAGAAAACGAGGACCTTAAACACCTCCATTATCTCCGTTGGAGTTTGGAAAAGTTTCCTAAGCTTACGATAATACTCTGCTTCCTCTGAAAATAAATCATAATAGAGAACTTATTTAGTTTGCTTGATGTATTTTGTCCCTGCAATTTAAGCTTTAAATGCAACGGTTTCTCCTATTTTAATAGAGAACATTTTCTAAAGAAAGAGAAAATGACAAAAAAGATAAAGGGTGGCACAATTTCACTACTGACCAATCTCATGCCTGCAGAGCGTGATCTGCTTCCCCAGTCTCCCAAGTATGAAGTTTAATTTTTGTCCATATTGATACAGTTCCTGCTTCTTCTCCCTGAAATCGAACAATTATAACCTGACCAAGCAAAGGCCACACCAAATCTTCCAAAATTAAAATGTAGATAGTCCGGGAAAAATATGTTATTTGTAAATTAGTTTATTTATAATTTATTATTTATTATTAATTTTGCAACTAAAATATATTATATCTCATTTTCTTATTACAATTAAAATCAAATCGTTCTCTCTAAAATTAAAAACTCATCTCTTTCTTTCTATCTCTCTTTCTCTATTTCTTTCATTCTTTCGTTCACTTTATCTTTCTTATATATTATTATCGATTATTAATTATAAATTTTATAATTAAAATATGCAATATAATATTCTCTAATTACAGTTAAAATAAAATTAAATTAAAATTAAAATAATAAAACAAACACTTTTAATACTCTTTTTTCTTTTTCTTTTGCATTATGGGGGTATTAAATACAAACGTTTTTTCCTTTTTTTTAGTTAAAATATTTTAAAATTTCATTTGATTTTAGAGTATCAAATCACGTACAAATTTAATTTTAGTGCAAGAAATTCAATTCAATATTTTTCATAGGATTCCAACAGCATTTCTTGTTCTTATATTCGATTTTCACTCTTATGATCCCACCTCTTTCTCATAAAAAGGTAAAAAAAAAAAAAAATCTCCTTATTTTGCGCTTTACCAGCAAATATAAAAATATACACATTAAATTTTTTAAATTTAGATAATAAATATTAAAATTAATTATTAATAAAAAATTAAACTCTTTCATATTAAAATAATAACTAAAAAATTTATTGTTTATCTTTTTTATCTATGAAAATTCTAATCTTCTTGGTTGTCAGAAATTTTTGTCTTTTATAATTTTTTTATAAAAATAGTTTGATTTTATAAATTTTTGTGCCATAATCTATAATATCAAAGATAAAATTGATGTAATTTTAAAAAAATTTATATTTTCATAATGTTATTACAAACTCTAATTAACATTTATTTTTGGATGTTGATAATATCACTCTAAACTAAACTAATAATTTTCTTGGAATTCAATGTTATTAATTAAGAACACAACTTACGATTGGGTGGTGAGGCAATCAATCTGAGTAACAATAGTGACAACAGTGATGATAGCCCAGTATACATCAACAGGGATGTGCTCTCTAGCAGGCACCAAAGCAGGCACATCTTTAGTGTCATAAGAGGAAAACTTCTCCAACTCGAATATCAACTCAATCACTTGCAATGTCGCTTTCACAAGATTGTTGACCTCGATGATGGCCTGCCGGTGCTTCTGCGCGTATTCAGGCCGAGTCAGTAGCGGCACTCTCTTAAGTACTGCTACTGATTTGGCCAAAAGGTCTGTTGGCTGATGGTGAGCCAATAGCCAAAAGTCACCGTACTCGAGGGCGAATGCGGCCAGTGTGATCACTGCCTTTCCGTCCCACTCATAGTTTGAGAGCTTGTTTAGTATCACCAGTGCCGTTTTGTGAGCTGTTTCCTCACCTGGAGGCTTGCAACACATCTGCCATCATAATTAATCACTATTAGTTCTCAACTTCCAAACTTAATTATATAATCCTTTGAACTTGAACTATAAATATGTTATGTCTGCCATAAAAATTGTCGACATAGAACTAATTAACTATGCTGGTGATTGGTGAATAGTGATTACGATTGTCAGCATAGTTTACTATATTGTAGCGACAATTATTGTGGAGAATACAGTCTTCAACTGCAACATTGATCGTTGCCCTAATTCGAAAAGGAAAAATAGAGTTAAGCAATGAAAATACTAAATAATTGATAAATCTAATGTTTATTTTACTAAGTGTGCTGATGGTTATTTTAATATTAAGATTTAGGTGGATAATTTGAAGATATAATGTGTTTTAATTTGATTGGTGGTTGTTCATGTTGTTCAAAATAATTATTGGTTACTTAGTATTACCCAATCAAAAAGCATCATTTTTTTTGTCACAATATATGCTGTAATATTATTTTGTTAGCACATGTCTCTATTCTTGTGACTATAAATCCTTATTAATAGTGACAAATATCTGAAAAAGATTATATTTTCACAACAATTGGATCAATTTATAATGTTAGTTGAAGAAAAAATGTTTGAAAACCATAATTAGATCAATTTAAAATTACTTTATTTCATATTTTTTAATTACCATTTGTCTTATTTTATTTTTTAAATAATTACTAGCATAACCGTTTCAAAAATTCACTTATCATATTAACTATAGAATTTTTTTTTTTAACTGATAATTCAACACTACTCCGATCCGATCTTGTGAGATTCATGTGCTAGTGTCTTGCCACCAATCGTGTAAATATATACATGGTCAATTAAATTTTTTAATTGTTGGAATCCATTTGCATACAAAAAAAGAAGAAGGTAGAAACACATACACTATATATACGCTATTGAATAATAATAATAATAATAATAATAATAATAATAATAATAATAATAATAATAATAATAATAATAATGGATTTATCAATGAATGACCTCGAAAGATATTTGCTTGAGTGTGCAATGAGGTGAACTAAAATTGGCTAGGGGCATCTTGTCGTCTATATGTTCCATCATCGATTTAGAACCCTGCAAGATTCATGACATGTGCATATTAATAGCTATAAGAAGGTTAAGAATAATTCTATTAGTTACTTTTTTTCTTTTTTTTTTTTTGTTGAAAAATATCGATACATTATTGAGAGATATGGGGTTTAATTACCTCAAAAAAACTATCAACAATGGAAGTTGAACGCCTAAGGGTAGTGTAAACAAGAGTGAAGAGAGAATCCACATCAAACTTAGTGTCACTATGAACATGTGTTGAGTATATTTGCTCCAAGATCTGCTCGTCAGACATGGCTAATGGATTATGCTCCCTATCCGCTGTCTGGAGTAGGGACTTCAGTGACAACTTATGAACCATTATTATCCTATTCTTACAAAACTTACAAGAAACCTAAAGCTTGTTGGTGGTGCACCAAGTTTCCTTGTTCTTCCTTATTTATATAATAGAAAATGCTTGAATGAAAAAGGATATGGAATATTTTATGGATTTAACTTTTATAAGTAGTCATTAAAAAAACTTCTATATATATCATTTAAAATAGGAAAATGATGGTTGCACCATATTTTATGTACAAGTTTTTTTTAATGATATAAAAAAATTATTATCTTTTTCCACTTCTCATGAATCATTCTAAATATAAAAAATGAAAAGTATACAAAAGAAATATATTAAAAAATGATGCATGTAATATTTCTCTTTAAAATATTTGATTGGAGTGTATTCTACCTTAAAAAAAAAATAAATTTGATTGAGTCTTATAAATAGGTAAATAAAATACTGTAATAAGACTACTTTTTTAGCAAACCAACTTAGTTAGTTTAGTAATTAATTTACTAATTCGATTAAATAAGTGTTAATAATTCGAATTTTGTCTTATATATATAATAATTCAATAGTGAATGATAAAATTTTAAATAGAGTTTAAATTTAAATAAAATTAATTTTTGACTTACCAAATTAAAAATTATCATTAAAAAAAAGAGTACTACTGTACTGTACCGGTAATTGATGATGATGAAAAACCGAAAAAAAAAGGACTTTTCTTGTGATCAACCATTGCATGCAAATAAGTTCATTTATTTTCATGATAAGAAATTCATGAAGCAGTAACAAAGATAACATCCAAATGATATACCAAACTCAAAACCTAGTAAAATTGAACCTGTACAATTGCATTAACGACTAGCACTGTAGCACATTACCACAAGAAAAATGTTAAATTGTGCTAACGTAAAATTGTGCATGAATATCATAGGAATATTTGAGAGAGTGAGAGAAAGAGGAGGGGGAATTAATAAGAGAAGTGCATTCATTTTTTTTAAGGGCAAATGGCTTATATAAACTAACTGCGAATCAAATTTATCCAAATCAGCCAAAGTAAAAAATGATATATGAATTTCTCAAAGCATGTAATTATGTAAATCGAAATAGGCATATTTGATTCAGTAGAGTTTTATGCAAATCGAAACAATCTCATTCGATTTATGCATGCATGGTTAGGATTTTTAGTAAATAGAATCAGCAAAATTTGATATATCATAATCGTCATATTCATAAATAAATCGACACAGTACAAGTCGATTTACTGTGTATTGAGCAACACATGTAAATGGATATAAGCTAATTCGATTTACTAGAGACCAAATGTATATAAATAGCTGTTGAACCTGAATTTCTCATCATAGTGATATTCAACGGCTAGCGATGTGGAGTTTTTTAGTTTTGGTGTAGTATAGAGGATCAGTTAAGAAAAAAACGCATTTTGAAATTAGGTTTACTGATAAGGATCCGCTTAGTGTTTTTCTCAAACCTTCAACAAGTTTCACCGAGTTTCATAATACTATAATCCGAAAACTGGGACTACAAGGCATTAAACGGGTGGAGAAGTTATTCTACGGAATTCTGATTTTCGTTGTGCGGGATAATGTGAAGTACGATTCGTTCGTCATAAGCAGCTACGAAGATCTGCAAGTACTGTTCCATTATTGTCGGCAATTCCCGGAGGTGAGAACCCCTGAGCTGTTGGCCAAGCTTGTAGATGTAGTCTCTATTTCAAGAGGTTCTAACCGTAATCCTCAGCCTTCAGCCATGGTAGCCTGCTCTAGTTCGAGGCCGATTGGTGCCTCTTCATCTTTGCCCATGATTGAGCCTGAGGCAGCTTTGGTTGCCTCCCCATCCTTTGCCGCTGATCTAAATCGCGCTCAAGACGGAGAAATGGGTGACACTGGACCCTTTGGTGATGTTGCAATTCCGTTTTTAGGATGAGAATGACGATGATGATGTGGAGTTCGCCATCATTGCCGATGATAGTGATGATGAGCTAGCGACGAGTACTCCAGCTGGGCGTGGTGTAGCGGCTAGTTCAGAAACTCCATTGTACCCCTCCCCCCTACACTTTTTAACCTTGGACTTGGATGCCATGAGACAGTAGGTGTACTTGACGTGCCTGTCGGATTTGAGGCCACAGACACACAGGATACATGAGGAGTAGCTGAGTTTCAAGTTGGTCAACAGTTTCAGGATAAAGAGGAGGCTGTGCTGAGCGTGAAGACTTATAGCATCCGATGTGAGGTTGAGTATAAAGTGTTGGAATCCGATTATCGCAAGTACCACGGGAAGTGTAAGGAATTTGGCAAGGGGTGCACATGGTTGATTCGTATTAGTCTCTGCCAGCGCAGAGGTATATGGGAAGTAAAATGGTACAATGGACCGCATATTTTTCTGGCCACTTTCATATCCAGTGATCACAGGAGGCTTGATTATCATGTGATTTCGGTTTTCATACTGCCTATGATTAGAGTCGATGTTGCCATGTTGATCAAGGTACTACAGAATGCGACTGAGGGCCATTTTGGTTTTCGACCGACTTATAGGAGGGTTTGGATGGCTAAGCAAAAGAGTGTGGCTCAAATTTACGGAGACTGGAAAGAGTCATATAATGAGTTACCGCACTGGGTGTTAGGGGTATAGATGACGATGCCGGGTAGTATTGTAGTGTTGAGGACGAGTCCTGTGCGACTAAGCAAGTGGCCAAGTCAATGAGCCATGCGCTTATTTCCACCGTCTCTTTTGGATATTCCCACTGTGTATCGAAGCCTTCTGACATTGCAAGCCTCTAGTTAGTGTCGACAGGACCCATTTTTACGGCACATATGTCGTTGAGCCTCGCAAGATGTGCCAGCCCAGCCATCTGGAGATACGGCATGATCCTATCGTCTAACGGCATACCATGCTGCCTCATCATGCTCGTGATACATCGGTGGAGTAGCATGACATTGAAAAAATTCTCTTAAAATTATAACATTTTAGAAAACAACAATCACCATAAATAGGTACTTTTAATCGAAAAATACTTTAATAAGAATTCTATTAAACTCTCAAAATCACTTATCCAACATGCATTTGTGATTTGAATACTCTAACACACTACTATCCTTATATCAACACTCTAACTACTATTTGAAATTTAAAAATTCTAACAATTATAATATTTAATCACTTAACAGTGTAATATCGCTAACCAACTTCTAACACACTACTACCCTTAAATTAAAACTCTAACTACTACTTGAAGTTTATACATTCTAATCATTCTAATAACCAAGTTCTAAATGATTTAATATCATTATAACCTCTTCATGCACGCTACTAACGATATGTGCAACGCCATCCAACCGGTAGATTCTGTTTGCATTGGGTCGTCTTCCATTCCGATAACTCGCCTTGCTTTCTCTGGATTTGGTGGGGCGTGATTTGGTAAAATGTAATTCAAATGAAGTGAATTCGAACTATATACAGCGATAATGTATGTAAATCGAATGAGGGTATTTTGATTTACATTGAAGGACTAACTTATATAAATCGAATAAGGTGTTATCGATTTCATAATTGAATGTATCCTAATTCGAATTACTATGGGCAGCCACCTTGGAATAATTCAAACTAGCCTAATTCGAATTATTATAGGTGACATAAAATCGTACTTTAGTAAATCTATGGGTCTTGATTCAATTTAGTGGAGCAAGGCTAAATTAATATGGGCCTATTCGATTTATATATAGCTCAAGGATTCTTATTAAATCGATACAATCTAATATGATTTACTATTATAATTCGTAATTCGAATTAAACTAATTCTATTTACAGAAAAATCTATGTATTACTTTTTGCTTTGAGTATATTTGGATAAATTTTAATAAATTTGATACACAGTTGATTTATCCAGGTCATTTGCTCCTTTATTTTTTAGGTAAACATTTGCCCCTTCTTTTTTTAGGTAAACACTCTAACAAATGTTAGAAATAGTTTTTTTCATCTATTTTGTATTTTAATTAAGAGAAAATATTTGAGAACAACACTTTTCAATCAACATACAAAATAGTTAACAATTTATTATTTAAAAAATATTTAAAAATAAAAATACTAAAAACATAAAAACTCAAGTAAAAAGATATTTGAGAGTGAAATAAAATAAAACCAATTTAGGATACAGAATATTTAAAATTTATAATTTATAAGAATTTAAAATTTAAAAATTAGCTTAACATTTAAAATTTAGAGTAATATCAATAGCAATGGTGAGTGGCAGGATGGTGGCCGAAAGTGATAATAAGCAACAGGTGATGGGAGTGAAATTGTGTTGTTAGAAAAAAGAAAAAGAAAAAGAAAAAATAATAATAATAATATAATTTTAATAAAATGTGAATGAGATAATTTTTTAAAGTTATTTATATAAAAATATCTTTTTATAAAAATAATTATAAATAATTAAATAATTTAATATATTTAATTATTTCATATAACGATTCGGAATATTATCTTTATATAAAGGTATATATATTTTTTTAAATAGCCACCCAAATCTTTTTTGCTTTTATTGAGCGTTTTAGCCGACCTAATACTTGTTGCTGAATTGTTAACAGAATTCCATTGGTTTCTAACATGGTTGTTAAATTAATACTAATGATTTTTTTTTATTAAAAATGTTAGCACTTTAACATTTTTCATTTTTCTCTCTTTTTATTTTTATTTTTATTTTTATTTATCAACAGCTAACAAAAATGCTAGTCCCTAGACTTTTTTTTGTCGAATATTAGATGTATCTACATAATTGTGGGTATGTATTTAAATTAGCGATTAAAATCAGTTACTAATATAAAATATATATTAAAATATAAATACTTATTAAAAATAAATTAAACCACATATATATATATATTTATACATAAATATATTAATAACTAATTTTAGTGATTAATTTTGATATATAAATCACATTTTTTATATAACAAATTCTGTGATCCCACTCTTAGTAACTTCAAGTGCAAATGGCTCCCATCAATGATTATCAGTATAATCATGATCCTCACGAGGAGAGAATTTTCTGTTTTATATATTTTTGCATGGGAATTAACTTGACCTAACCGGTTAGCACAATGAATAGAATTTGGAAAACCGAGAATAGGATCAGTAATTAATAAATGAATAAAGTACAGCATTAGTCCAAATATTTAGACCAATTTTTTTTATTCTTAACATTTTAAATATTTATTTTAAAATAAATGTTATTTTATCTTTTTTAAAATAATATATAAATTATTTTTTTAATAAATTATATTTTTAATTGGTTATTATCTTAACCATAATTGAGTTATCTTGTAATTTATTATTTGAGATAAGTAATAGTATAATTTTTTAAAATATCAAAATTTCACTCTCGTTAATTGAAGTACCTTTCCACTCTTCAATTATTTTTTCATCGCGTATCTTCGATCCTTCTAAGTGTCGCGTTGCCGTCGTGACAAGAAGCGGCCACGTCGTCGTCATCTACTGCACTCTCTCACGCAATCTCTCTTTTTTAGTGCATCATTCTTTAACTACGTTGTTAAATTTCTGTCCTTTTTAGTATAGAAACGCCGATGTCATTACTATCTCCTAGTAAACAGCTCTTTTTGATGTGGATCACTCCTTACTAACATAATAATAGTTAGTTTAATTATTAAATTTTTTTATTAAAAAAATATATCTTTATTTAATACAACAAAGTAAATCTATTTAGAGTACTTAAAATATAATTAAAATTATAAACATATAAATATAATAGTAAAATTTGTACTTTAAACAAGTAAACATATGCTTTATCATATATAAATTATTTAAAAAAATTGAATAAATTGTTAAAAATTAAAATAATATTTTATTCTTAATAAATAACAATCTTAAAAACAAAATTTTGATGTGACCATAATCATTAATGTGAGTTTTTAATATAATAAAATAATTTCACCTTCCATTCTCAACAACTTCAAAACAATAATTCCTTAGCCAGAGGGTCCAAAAGTCGCAAAAATAATATAATTAGTAAAATGCTCATGAATAATCCAATAGCTACCCATCAAGAAAACAGTTGGCACTATTTTTATTTTTAATGTGTAAAATTTTAAAATGGTATGACAATTGTCCAATAAAAAACAGAATATATATAGTATCAACAAATAGTGAATTAAGTGTGATAAAATTATTTTTTCTAAAAATTTAAATTTTGTTATTATCTTATCATACGTTATTTATATTTTTTTTTAAAAAATGATAAAGATAAAATTTTAGATTTTTTAATTAAAGTTAAAAAAAAGGGAGTAAAATGAATGTTGAAACGAGATCAGGTGATGTAAAAGATAAGTTATTGAAATTTCTTGTATGGAAATGGATCCATACATACATGAATAAGCGTAGAGGCATACACCGTGTATGTGTAAGAAACAATTTCTTTTTCTTCTATGTTATTTTTAATTTAGAGATATTTAAAATCGTTTGACTGAAAATACACTACAACAAAAATTATTTTTATTGATAAATTTTTAGTGACAATAACATAATAATCATTATAAATTATATATGTTTTTTAGTTATTAAAAACGTCTTTATTATTAATTGTATAATTATACTAAAGATAAAATAAATAATCGTCAAAAATAATTTTCTAGTAGTGATAATTTATGTAAAGTAGTGTTTATCATTGGATATATATATATTGTTAGATACCAGAAATCAAGGATTACATATTGTGCAGACAATCAATGAGTAAGGGAATTGATCATTGATACCTGAAGTGGGATACATGATAACAATATATAATGACCAATCCTAACTGAACTTATAACAGAATAAGTTGGTCAAAAGTGCTAAATAGAATTATAACTACATTAATCTTGATTTTTTTGCAGACTAAGTTATCTCTGCGCATCTATGATTACTATACTCAACACCCTCCCCCCATCCTAGAAAAAAACTCGTGGTCATTTTAGACAAGATCTTAAATTTGCTCTTGAAAATCAATCAAAGGGGGAGAGATAGAGTTTTGGTCAGAAGGTATGCCACCTGATCCACAGTAAAAAAGTGTATAACTACAAGCTATTTTTGATTTACTCTTTCTCGAACTGAATGTAGGTGCAAATAAAAATATTTTGTTTTATTGGGGAGATGGGATTTCACTACAAAAAAATGTCGAAAATACCGACAATATTAATGAAAAATTTGACCGTAATAATATTACTGTTGACAAAATTATGACAATATAAACGTTGTTGTTGGTAAATAATTACCGACGAATTTAATATTTTCGAAGATAATTATTATCGAAAAATCTAATAGTAAACGTTGTAGAATAGCTAATTTCAGGATATTTATCCGACGGTAATGTTGACACTAATTATTATGTTTCATGCCATGATTACTGTAAGAATTTTTTATGAATAATTCCGATAGTAATATTTTCAAAATTCAAACGCTAACTTTCACTACAAGAAAAATGTTTAATACCGTCAGATTTACTGTCGAATTTAGTGGCGGAGGTTAGCGGCGGATTTATCGGCGGATTTGGCAATAAATTTGTTGGGTAAAAAAATTACTTCTAGATTTAGTTTTCCGACGGTAAATTCACTGGTAATAAATTGAAGAAAAAAAATTTTGGCGCGATCATTACCGTCGAATTTAGGGACAAAAAATTGCAACAGTAAAGTAATTAAATGAAACACGCCATTTTGGTAACAGATTGTGCGTTTCCGGCAGATTTTTTCGACAATAAATCCACCGGTAAAATTGACCTTAAATTTGAATTTGTGAACCCTTCTCCTCTATGTCTGCAACATCATGAACCTCACTTCTGTCCCCTTTCTCTTTCTCTCTTGCTGTCAGCCCCCTATTGCCACCATTCGCTATCGTTTCACCGTCGTTAACCGCTTCCCACGACTCCATCTATCGTTGCCATCGAGAAGCGTCTACGTGAAGTTTGTTTCTGCCCTGGAGGAGCTTGTTTCTCCCCTGCGAGTTGCTACCTCCGTCATTCGCCGCCGCCGCCACTTGCCTCCTTTAACTGTGATGCTATCCTTCCTCTTTCATCCAAATATGTCTGCTTCCCTTCCTTCTTGTATTTTTTTTTTTACATTATTGACATTTGTTAAACCTTAACCCTACACTTCTCTACCCCTATTTTTATCCCTGACAATTCAGTTTTACTTGGATGCGACATTGGTTGAAATGTTCATTCATGATCATCTAATTGTTTTGATCTTCTGATTTTGTTATATTTATATTTTATATGGAAACTTTAGTAGTTTTAATTAATAAGAATGTTGATAGTAGTTCTTTGATTGTGTTAATTTATTTACACTGAAAATTTATGGTTTATTGTCTACATGTAACTTGTTTTGTTTGATTAGTCTAATAACTTGAAAGTATAGAAACCTTAACCTTTTTATTAGTTTTCAACTCTGAATTTTAATTAGTTACATAATTTTTATTTGGATTGATTTTGTTGTTAGTGGGGCTGGAGGTGCCATGCAAAATTGATATTCCAGAGTATAAAGGTGCATAATTCAGTTACTTTCTTCACTTGACTCTGTTTTATTAATATATGTTTATATTTTTTTTTTATTATTATCAATAATAAATTTTATTTGTGTTCTTATTTGTTGACATGAAATTATTTTAAGTAAGTTTTCTGTATGTTGTGTTTTTTTGGATAACTCATCATCCTAATATTGATGTTGCTGTTGAGCTTCTTAAACATGATAATTTCTTATTATTTTTATTAAATGTTTGCTTATTAAATACTTTAGAACTGGTAATCTTGCTTGTGATTTTTATTTTTTTTTGTTATATGGTGGATTATTTTGTTAGAAGCTTTAAATTATGTGGTGGATTATTTTGTTAGAAGTTTTAAATTTTGTCTGCTTTAACATTTATTTTAATTTTACTAACACACAACCTTCTTGATGAAATTTATTTGATGCACTGATATACAGCATTTTGACCTAAATTGAAGGGTCATGGATTCAAATTTTAAATTGGCTGTCTAAATCTGTATTTTTAAATGTTAAGTAATACCCTTGATTTATCGTAAATTTGTAGTTTGATAGCTTTATTGATTTGGAATCATATGATACTATCGCAATGAAACTTAGAAGGGATGACAGATATTATATAGCTATAGTGAGTGCCTTTTTGTTTTGTTAATTCTCAATATTGAAATAATATGCTAGCAATTCTTGAGGATTTAATTTCTGGATAGTCTTGCAATTTGCAAGTATCATAAATAGTTTGGTATGGTTGATTCTTTGTGTAATGTGTAATATTAGTATAACCTAATCTCTAATGCTCATCATCAGTATTGTTCTTTCGATTTCTAGTTTAATTTTGTTCAATTTTTGTAATTGAGGGTTTGGTGCATTTCAAGTATGATTTTTTTTGCTTAATTGAACTCTCTTTCTTTTTTTTTATATAATTTTAATAATAAACTTTGATATTTGAACTTGGTTGTTCTTTTAACTAAAAACTATAGATAAATTATTATAAAAAGTTATAAAACTATGAATTTTGTTAGTTTAGAAATGATTAAATTTAAATATTTAAAATCATATATTAAATTTATAAATAAATTAAAAAAATTTTGAAATTTAACGGTATCCAATGATTTTCTTTTAGTGTTCCACTCTAGTGAAGCTCTCTACCAAATCTGCATAAACGATAGAAAGAGTTTGACGTCGACGATTCTGATCTTTGTTTCTTTCTCTGCCCTTGCAAGCGATTCCACTCTCATTCTGATTCCGATTCCAATTCCATCCATTACAACAACAACAACAACAACAACAACAACAACAACAACAACAATAATAAATTTTAAAAAAATTAGCAGCAACAATTTTTTTAATTTTGTTAACAAAAACATCTTATTTTTTATGTAATATAAAATAATTTAATTATTTTATATTTTGCAATTAAAAGTAATACTGCATAAGGTCATGCTACACATCTATGTAAAATGTGTATCCAAGTTATCCAAGTTGACCCAAACCCAAATTCACTCACACGCATTAATGAAGCATGTTTCCACGCGCCAAAGACACACAAAATTTCTCGTTACTTCATTCACACTTCATTAAGAAAAAATGTTACTTCTTCTTCAACACAAAACCACTACATGAAACCGCTCATTCTCTTCGAATATCTCTCAAAATCACTCAAACTTCACTCACGTTCTCTGCAAAAACCACTAGTGGAGAAGAATCGCGAGAAGATTTCACAAGGAACAAGCAAAAACAAACAAAAATAGCAACAGAGAGTGACAAAGGTATGAGAAAAACTATTGTTCATTTGAAATCTTGCAACGTAGCATTTTTCCTAGTTGCATTTTAAGATTGTTAGATTGATTTGCTTCGTTTAGTATATCGATGTATTTTGATTACATTTTTATAGTGTAATTAAGGCTTTGAATGAAATTTCTTCTTATTTTCATTCAATTCAGTGGATGGTGTAACTAGGACTTTGAACTAACCAACAAAGGAATTAGATAACTCAAGTGTCACTAATTACTCTACCTAGGCCAAGAGGAACAAAATCTACACTAAAACTAAAAGAGACATTTCAACAAACACATAAAGTGCAATAGAAGTAAACATTATTAAATGCAAGAATTAAAGAGAGATATAACTACAAAGACAAGAGATCAACAATGGAAAAGCAAAGAAGAACAATTATTATGAATTACCTCTTATTGAATTGGAAGAAAATGGAAGGAACAATAGTAGATCTACAACAAAGTATAAGAACAACATAAAGGAAATGACAACAAGAGAATAGAAGAAGATGAATGTAACAACAAGGAATTGAAAAGATAGAAGTAGAAGAAGATGAATCTAAATCTAGATCTAAGAACTAAACCTAATCCTAATCCTAATCCTAGTGTGTGAATGAACTAATCTCCCTTTGCTCTTCAATCCTTGGCTTTAAATAGCAGTTTAGGCACCAAAGTTGGTTGGAATTGGGCCCCACAACCCTTGAGAATTCGTTGGTCAGGTTTTCATTAAAAAATCATAAACCAGTGCGCGTATGCGTCCATGGGATGATTCGCAGGTGCGCGCAAGCGCCAGGTGCGCGCGCGCGTCCATGGGCGAGTTTAACTTCTTTGCCTTTTCATGATTTTCTCCACTTTGCATGCTTTCCCTCCTCACTCCTTTGATCCATTCCTAGCCTTTTCAATCTGAAATCACTAACAAACATATCAAGGCATCTAGTGGAATCAAAGGGAGATTAAAACCATCAAATTAAGGGTTGAAAAGCATGTTTTCACATTTAAACACAAATAAGGAGACAATCACAAAACCATGCTATTTCATTGAATAAATGTGGGTAAAAGGTCATAAAATCCCTTAAATCAAGCACAATATAACCCTACAAATGGGGTTTATCAACCTCCCCACACTTAAACCAAGCATGTCCTCATGCTAAAACCAAGAATGAAGTAAGGGTATGGCATTTATTCAATGGGAACTAACTAAATGCAATCTACCTATATGCAACTATCTACATGAATGCAATTGCTTGGTCAAAATAAATCAATTCCCAAGAAGCATATATACACAAGGGCTAAGGACTAGCAAGTCCAATCCAAAGTTGAATTGAGTTATTAAATATTTTTACAAACTTGCATGAGAAGAGATGATCGTAGGTGGAAACATGTAATTGAGCCTCAAACCCTCACCGGTAGTGTTTGCACTCTATTCGCTCAAGTGTTTAGGGTCGATTCTCTCAATTCTCTCCTAATCATGCTTTCTAAGATTTGTTTTTCTTCTAACAATCAACAAATATTTCATGCATGCATACATATATCATGAGGTCTTTTCTTTGGTTGTAATGGGGCTAGGGTCAAGGTAGGATGCATATGGGTTAAGTGAGCTTGAAATTTGAATCTTTGATAAGCTTAAACTTCCCACCTAGCCTATGACATCCTATACAATTAAGTTCTAATCTAACTACCTATTCCTCACTTTTTCACATACTCATGCAATTTCTTTTCATTTCACAACACTCATGCATTGATTTTATTGGACTATACTTTGATTTGGGGCATTTTGTCCCCTTTTTATTACTTTTTTTTCTTCTTTTTCTATTTTTTTCTTTTTCTTTTCCATATTATTTTTTTTCTTTTCTTTTTTTCTTTTGTTTTTCTCATTTTTTTTCTTTCTATATACAAGAGCATCAATGCATAAGGTCTATACATTTGATCAATACATGAGCATGTACCCAATTCCCAATATTTTCAATAAAAATACAAAACTACCTTTTTATTCACCCAATGTCCCAAGATTCCCACACTTGAATGATATTCACACACACTAGCCTAAGCTAATCAAAGATCCAAATTAAGGACTTGTATTGTTTTTCGCTTTAAGGCTTGTAATGTGCTAAATTAAAGAACAAGTGGGTTAAGCGTAGGCTCAAAATTGGCTAACAAAGGAGAGTAAAAGGTAAGGCTATCTAGATAAGTGAGCTGATGAAATGATGGCCTCAATCATATAAATGCATGAATACACAAAATAATGGACATAAAGAATCAAACAAATCAAAGATTACAATCATAGAAAGAGAATAATACACACAAGAATAGAAAAATAAGTGGTTATAAGATGTAACCACACCAATAGGCTCAAAACTCGCAAGCTTGTGTTCTTAGCTCAAAAACCATGTTCCAAAATACATTCTTTCAAGCAAGTTCAACAAAAAATTTTCAAATTGGTAGGTTGCCCTAAAACGGTTTCCTGGGAAAGAAATCATCACCCTAACCAAGTAGTCCTAATAAGAAGAGGGTAGTAAAATATGTACAAATTCTAACTAACATGCAACCTAGCATGCAAATGAAATAACTAACTAACATTGGTGTTGAAAAAGAAAATTGTTACCCATGGAGATCGGTCGACGACCTCCCCACACTTGAAGATTGCACCGTCCTCGGTGCATGCAAAGAAGAGCAGGGTGGACGGGTTGCTACAATTGATGAGCTCCTCAAATGGTTGTGCGGATGACTTGTATGTTGCCCCATTTAACAGCTTTTCTTTTCTCCCTTCTTGGTGGCCAACCTAAAAGGAAAGAAAAAAGAAAGAAAGTTAAGCCTATAACAAAGATATCAAAGCAAATAGAATATAGGCGGGGGCTAATGCCAAATAAAGGTATGATTCCCTACTACATGATAGCAAAGCATGTAAAAGAGAAAACAATATAAGCCACGGCATATCAACTAACACCTGATGCAAGAGTAAAGTTAAAGCGTGAAAAACATATTGAGCATCAAGATCAAACAAGAATTGACACAAACAAGATTAGTGATAAGCATGAGGGCATTTGGTCCCAATCTAACTCAATGATGATGAAGCACAAAAACAAAGGATAATGAGTTAGGAGGGACTAAAGCACTACCTTATGTGTGGAACAAACATTTCAATTAATGTTAAACAGGTCACAAAGCACCAAGATAAAGCAAGAGAGTCTCAATAATTGAGTATAAGAATTCAACACCATTATTGAAATGACACTTAGAAAAAATGAAAACATGCCATAGAAACAAAATAAAAATGGAAAGAGTAGAAGTATGCGAATGTAATGAACAAAAGAAAATGGAAGATGAGAAAAAAACTCTTTTTTTACTGACATGTGCGCGTCATGCACGTTTACGCGTCAATGGGCATATTGGTTGAAGGACGCGTACGCGCCAGGTGCGCGCACGCGTGCATCGAGTTAGGCCGGAGGCATAGTGTCGGCCCAAGTCTGGCACAACTCTCGGGTAAAAGTACCGGGGGTGCAGATTGTGCAATCGACGCGCGCGCGCACAGTGTGCGTGCGCGTGCATTGCGAATTTAAGATCATGTGCGCGTACGCGCCAGGTGCGTGCACGCGTGCATAGACTTGTGCCTCAGGCCCAGTGTTCGCACAGTGCAGGCCTAACTCTCGAGTTTTTGGCTGGGGTCGAATTTTTGCATCCACGCGAACGCGTACAGCGCGCGTGCGCGTGGGTGGTCGAAAACTGCTCAGGTGCGTGTACACGTTATGTGCGCGCACGCGTGGATGGTGTTCTGTTTTTCAAAAATCTTTTTTTCTAAGTTCTTGCACCAATCTTTTCAATCCTCCAAACAGCTTCCAAAACACCCTAAAACCTTATTTATCATATTATACTACTAACTAAACTCAATAAAACAATAAAAACATGAAATTAAGCTAATTCTACCAATATTTACAAAAGATAAAAATGAAAGGATTTTACCATGGTGGGGTGTCTCCCACCTAGCACTTTTATTTATTGTCCTTAAGTTGGACTTATGGAGAGCTCCTCTCAAGGTGGCTTGTGCTTGAATTCATCTTGGAACTTCCACCAATGCTTGAATCTCCATTGTGCCCCAAGATTTCCTATGGGTTGAGCCAAGTGTCGATGGAGTTCTTCACAAGCTTGGGGCTCCCAATGTTGATCCTCTTTTCCTAATCCGGGATCCCACACTTTATTTTCACACCCGTCTTGAGGTTGATCATCATTATTAGTCCATCCGGGTGGTGAACAAGAAGAATCCTCTATGAAGTGCCCAACAATCCTCCTAGACCCATCTATTTGAGCACTATTCCCACCTTTGTATCTCATGTTTGATGCATCAACCATAATGAGCCTCGATTTGCAACGCCAACCACGAAACATCTTTTGCTTACGCTTCATCCCACAAAGCATCCTAAGTTGACCATCCGTTTCAAGCAAGCCATACTCAAGTGGGACAATAAAGCTAATAAAAATGAATTTTACCCACTCAAGTGAAGGAGTAGATGACAACCTAGGCAAATATGCTTCCAACGATCTTGACAAAGCTTATTCCACTCCCATCCTTCAATTTCTAAGGACTTCCACCTCTTCACAAGATTTCTATAATTCAATCCTTTGTTCATCAATACTATCTAAGCCTTTTTCCTTAATCAAACTATAATTAGGAGGGTGAAAGAAGTTCACCTCCACAACATTTTCAAATGCACCGGGAGAAGGTTCTTCAAGTTCAAAGGATTTTCCACCACTAGGACTTGATGCTTGATCTTCATCACCAAGGAAACTCAATTCTTTCTCTATCCTATCCAAGTCTTCATATGGAATATGCCTTGGAAGGTGTGCACTTTCCTCTCTACCATCAATTTCAATCATCTTGAAGGGGTTTTCTTCAACCTATGTTCCCATGGAGGCTCCGCATCTCCTAAGTCTTCTACCACTTCTTCCGTGTCTTCAACAATTAAAGCTTCCTCCAATTGTTCCAATACAAAGTAACTTCCCTCATTTCCCACCGGAGTTTCCAATCTCTCCTTCATGCTATGTTCTTCATTTGATTCTCCACATGTAGCTATGGGGGTTTCTTGAGTGTTCAAGCATTGGGAGGCTAATTGATTTGTTATCGCATCCAAGGCGGCCATGAAATTTTGCACATCCCTTTTCATCTCTTCTTGCCCTTGAACAAGAACACCAAGGGTTTCATCCATTAGAGGTTGGGGTGGGTGGAAAGGTTCCTCATTTTGGGGGAAGGGTTCATAGTAGGAAGGTGGTTCTTCTTGGTAGAGTTGTG
>NC_029780.3:96150049-96151492 GCF_000817695.3 Arachis duranensis
AAAGGAAAGTCAAGTGGATGAATTGACTTGAGCCACAAGTCCTAGCCAACTCCCAAGGAAAGACTAGCTTTAGTGCACTCTAAACCAATACAATCTCTCCAATTAACAATCAACAAAGGAATTAGATAACTCAAGTGTCACTAATTACTCTACCTAGGCCAAGAGGAACAAAATCTACACTAAAACTAAAAGAGACATTTCAACAAACACATAAAGTGCAATAGAAGTAAACATTATTAAATGCAAGAATCAAAGAGAGATCTAACTACAAAGACAAGAGATCAACAGTGGAAAAGCAAAGAAGAACAATTATTATGAATTACCTCTTATTGAATTGGAAGAAAATGGAAGGAACAATAGTAGATCTACAACAAAATACAAGAACAACATAAAGGAAATTACAACAAAAGAATGGAAGAAGAATGAATCTAACAACAAGGAATTAAGATGTAGAAGTAGAAGAAAGCAAAGATTAAAACCTAGATCTAAGAACTAAACCTAATCCTAATCCTAATTCTAGAGAGAAGTGAGAGCTTTTCTCTCTAGAAACTACTTCTAAAACTAATCCTAATGTGTGTGAATGAACTAATCTCCCTTTGCTCTTCAATCCTTGGCTTTAAATAGCAGTTTAGGCGCCAAAGTTGGTTGGAATTGGGCCCCACAACCCTTGAGAATTTGTTGGTCACGTTTTCATTAAAAAATCATAAACCAGCACCGACGCGTATGCGCACAGCACGCGTACGAGTCCATGGGATGATTCGCAGATGCGCGCAAGTGCCAGGTGCGCACGCGTGATGAGCGGATAATTTATACGCTTTTTGGCATTGTTTTTATATAGTTTTTAGTAAGTTTGAGCTACTTTTAGGGATGTTTTCATTAGTTTTTATGTTAAATTCACATTTCTGGACTTTACTATGAGTTTGTGTGTTTTTCTGTGATTTCAGGTAAATTCTGCCTGAAATTGAGGGACTTGAGCAAAACTCTGAAGAAGGCTGACAAAAGGACTGCTGATGCTGTTGGAATCTGACCTCCCTGCACTCGAAATGGATTTTCTGGAGCTACAGAACTCCAATTGGCGCGCTCTCAACGGCGTTGGAAAGTAGACATCTAGAGCTTTCCAGCAATATATAATAATCCATACTTTATTCGGAGATTGACGATGTAACTTGGCGTTGAACATCAAGTACATGCTGCTGTCTGGAGTTAAACGCCAGAAAAACGTCATGATCCGGAGTTGAACGCCCAAAACACATCATAACTCGGAGTTCAACTCCAGGAAATGCCTCAGCTCGTGGATTAATCAAGCTCAGCCCAAGCATACACCAAGTGGGCCCCGAAAGTGGATTTATGCATCAATTACTTACTCATGCAAACCCTAGAAGCTAGTCTAGTATATATAGGACATTTATCTATTGTATTAGACATCTTTGGTCTCAGTTTTGT
>NC_029780.3:96151581-96152182 GCF_000817695.3 Arachis duranensis
CATTTTAGGGGGCTGGCCATTCGGCCATGCCTAAACCTTTTACTTATGTATTTTCAACGGTGGAGTTTCTGCACACCATAGATTAAGGGAAAAAAGGACAGCTGATGCTGTTAGAATCTGACCTCCCTGCACTCGAAATGGATTTTCTGGAGCTAAAGAACTCCAAATGGCGCGCTCTCAAGATATTACTACTTTCTATTCAATTCTCTTTTAATCTTATTCCAAGATATACGTTGCACAACACTTTGATGAATGTGATGATCCGTGACACTCATCATCATTCTCACCTATGAACGCGCGTGATTGACAACCACTTCCGTTCTACTCTAGGCCGGGCGCATATCTCTTAGATTCTCCAACAGAATCTTTGTGGTATAAGTTAGATAGATGGCGGCATTCATGAGGATCCGGAAGGTCTAAACCTTGTCTATGGTATTCCGAGTAGGATTCTAGGATTGAATGACTGTGACGAGCTTCAATCTCCTGAAGGCTGGGCGTGATGACAAACGCAAAAGAATCAAGGGATTCTATTCCAACCTGATTGAGAACCGACAGATGATTAGCCGTGCTATGACAGAGCATTTGGACCATTTTCACTGAG
>NC_029780.3:96152325-96153021 GCF_000817695.3 Arachis duranensis
AGTATTCTATCCCTTTTATTATTTCTATTTTCTTATCTTTATTTTCGAAAACCCATAAACCAGATTTAATCTGCCTAACTGAGATTTACAAGGTGACCATAGCTTGCTTCATACCAACAATCTCTGTGGGATCGACCCTTACTCACGTAAGGTTTATTACTTGGACGACCCAGTACACTTGCTGGTTAGTTGAACGGAGTTGTGAATTCAAATAAAGACAATTATTGAATAAATCCATACAAGTACAAAGAATAGTGATCACAATTCCGTCCACCAAGTTTTTGGCGCCGTTGCCGGGGATTGTTCGAGTATGGACAACTGACGGTTCGTCTTGTTGCTCAGATTAGGTAATTTTCTTTTCAAAAATCTTTTTCAAAATTTTTCTTTTATTTTTCGTTTTTCCAAAAAATGCTTTTCGAAAAAATAAAATAAAATTAAAATACAAAAAAATTAGAAAATCATAAAAATCAAAAAAAATATTTTGTGTTTCTTGTTTGAGTCTTGTGTTAATTTTTAAAGTTTGGTGTCAACTGCATGCTTTTAAAATTTTTCTTGCATTTTTTCGAAAGTTTCATGCATTCATAGTGTTCTTCATGATCTTCAAGTTGTTCTTGACAAGTCTTCTTGTTTGATCTTGATGATTTCTTGTTTTGTGTCTTTTGTCGTTTTTCATGTGCATTTTTGCATTCATATTTT
>NC_029780.3:96153261-96153627 GCF_000817695.3 Arachis duranensis
CAAAAATAAAAAAATATCTTTTCCTTATTTTCCTCCAAATTTTTGAAATTTTGGGTTGACTTGGTCAAAAATTTTTAAAATTAGTTGTTTCTTACAAGTCAAGTCAAAATTTCAATTTTAAAAATCTTATCTTTTCAAAATCTTTTTCAAAAATCATATCTTTTTCATTTTTTTTATAAATTTAAAAAATTTCAAAAATCTTTTTCAAAATATTTTTCAAAATCTTTTTCTTATCTTTATATCAAATTTTCGAAAATTAGCTAACAATTAATGTGATTGGTTCAAAAATTTGAAGTTTGTTACTTTCTTGTTAAGAAAGGTTCAATCTTTAAGTTCTAGGATCTTATCTTGTAGTTTCTTGTTAGT
>NC_029780.3:96154728-96154898 GCF_000817695.3 Arachis duranensis
GTCGAAAATGTCATTGGACCATTCTGCAGGTGGATCTATTCACCTGAAGAAAACGCCTGAAGAGGCTCAAGAACTCATTGATATGGTTACAAACAACCAGTTCATGTATACCTCTGAGAGGAATTCCGTGAATAATGGGATACCTCAGAAGAAAGGAGTTCTTGAAATTG
>NC_029780.3:96155069-96155571 GCF_000817695.3 Arachis duranensis
CGAGAACCCTGCCATGGCAGAAGTTAATTACATGGGTGAACCTTATGGAAACACCTATAACCCATCATGGAGAAATCACCCAAATTTCTCCTGGAAGGATCAACAACAGCCTCAACAAGGCTTTAACAATGGTGGACGCAATAGGCTGAGCAATAGTAAGCCATATCCATCATCTTCTCAGCAACAGACAGAGAATTCAGAACAAAACACTTCTAATTTAGCCAATATTGTCTCTGATCTGTCAAAGGCCACTTTCAGTTTCATGAATGAAACAAGATCCTCCATCAGAAATCTTGAGGCACAAGTGGGCCAGCTGAGTAAGAAAGTCATTAAAACTCCTCCCAGTATTCTCCCAAGCAATACAGAAGAGAATCCAAAAGGAGAGTGCAAGGCCATTGATGTGATCAATGTGGCCGAATGCACAAGGGAGGAGGAGGACGAAAATCCTAGTGAGGAAGACCACCTGGGACGTCCTTCAAGCAAGAAGGAGTTTCCTATTAAG
>NC_029780.3:96156469-96156784 GCF_000817695.3 Arachis duranensis
AGAATTAGTCCTTCAATTGAATGGGGACTACCTTGTGTTTAAAGCACATGGCCATCCCTCTGTGACAAAAGAGAGTAAGCAGGAAGAGCTTCTCTCAGTTCAGAGTCAAGAAGAGCCCACACAGTCAAACTCTAAGTTTAGTGTTGTGAGGCCACAACCAAACTCTAAGTTCGGTGTCAAGATCCCATATCCAAACTCTAAGTTTGGTGTTGGGACTATATAACATTGACCTGATCACCTTGTGGCTCCATGAGAGCCACTGTCAAGCTATTGACATTAAAGAAGCGCTTGTTGGGAGGCAACCCAATTTTATTT
>NC_029780.3:96156855-96157446 GCF_000817695.3 Arachis duranensis
AATTAAAAATAGAGTCAAAAACAGAAGAAAAAATTTTTTCACCCTGGAGGTAGCGCAGACTGGCGTTCAACACCAGTAAGATGCATCTGGCTGGAGTTCAACGCCAGAACAGAGCACCATTCTGGCGCTGAACACCAGAAACAAGCAACATCTTGGCGCTGAACGCCAGGAATGTGCCCAGAGAGGAAAAACTGGCGCTGAACGCCAGTAACAAGCATGAAACTGGCGTTCAACGCCAGAAACATGCTTTACATGGGCGTTGAACGCCCAGAACGTGCACCAATGGGCGTTTAAACGCCAGAATGGTGTGCCAAGGCATTTTACATGCCTATTTGGTGCAGGGATGGAATTCCTTGACACCTCCGGACCTGTGGACCCTACAGGATCATCTCAGGATCTGTGGGCCTCACAGGATCCCCACCTACCTCGCCCTCTCTCTTTCCATTCATGGTCATTCCTTCTATTTTTCATTCACCACCTACATCTATCCACTCTTCCCCATACACCCCACCTACCTTTACAATTCAACTTCTCTTTCCCACCCAATCCCACCCATATAGCCGAATCCATCTCCCCTCACTCACCTCCATT
>NC_029780.3:96157811-96159125 GCF_000817695.3 Arachis duranensis
GCAAAACTCAGTCCGGTGGATCAGGCTAATGAAATTAATCAGCAATTGGACTTTCTAACTCAGCAGCTAGCCGAATTCAAGGAAATATTACAGGAAACAAGAATTGCTAACAGGAATATGGAAGTGCAATTAAAGCAGACAGAAAAGCAACTGTCAAAACAAATAGCAGAAGAATGCCAAGCAGTTCAATTAAGAAGTGGGAAAACATTAAATACCTCACTTCAAAGCAGCAGGAAACTAAGAAATGAACAGATAGCCAATCAAAATCCCTCTGAGGACAATCAGAGCCCAGAGAGGAATGATGCTGGCGCTGAACGCCCAGCCCATGCTCATTCCTGGCGTTCAACGCCAAAAACAAGCATGAATCCGGCGTTGAACGCCCAAAGGGAGCATAGTTCTGGCGTTCAGACGCCAGTAACAAATGGGGAGATGGTGTCTAACGCCATTCCAGCTTCCACCCTTGGCATTCAAATGCCAGTGGGGGATCAGTCACATACAAGTGCTGATGACAACCCTTCTAAAAAGGCTTCCCAACCCACTTCTGTAGGTAATAAACCTGCAGCAACTAAGGTTGAGGAATTGATGAGCGGATAATTTATACGCTTTTTGGCATTGTTTTTAGATAGTTTTTATTAAGTTTAAGCTACTTTTAGGGATGTTAGTTTTTATGTTAAATTCACATTTTTGGACTTTACTATGAGTTTGTGTGTTTTTCTGTGATTTCAGGTAAATTCTGGCTGAAATTGAGGGACTTGAGCAAAACTCTGAAGAAGGCTGACAAAAGGACTGCTGATGCTGTTGGAATCTGACCTCCCTACACTCGAAATAGATTTTCTGGAGCTACAGAACTCCAATTGGCGCGCTCTCAACGGCGTTGGAAAGTCGACATCCAGAGCTTTCTAGCAATATATAATAGTCCATACTTTATTCGGAGATTGACGACGTAACTTGGCGTTGAACGCCAAGTACATGCTGCTGTCTGGAGTTAAACGCCAGAAAAACGTCATGATCCGGAGTTGAACGCCCAAAACACGTTATAACTCAGAGTTTAACTCCAAGAGAAGCCTCAGCTCGTGGATTAATCAAGCTCAGTCCAAGAATACACCAAGTGGGCCCCGGAAGTGGATTTATGCATCAATTACTTACTCATGTAAACCCTAGGAGCTAGTTCATTATAAATAGAACATTTAACTATTGTATTAGATGTCTTTTTGACCACGTCTCATCTTTGGTCTCAGTTTTGTATTATTCTTCATCTTAGGAGGCCATTGATCACATTCAGGGGGCTGGCCATTCGGCCATGCCTGAACCTCT
>NC_029780.3:96159913-96163854 GCF_000817695.3 Arachis duranensis
ATGGTGATGCCCTACATACAGCTTGCCATGGAAAGGAGTAAGAAGGATTGAGTTGAAGCAGTGGGAGAGCAGGCGTCCTTGAGCCATACAGTATCTCCATTCGCTTATCTGAAATTCCTACCAATGAATCTGCATGAGTATTCTATCCCTTTTATTATTTCTATTTTCTTATCTTTATTTTCGAAAACCCATAAACCAGATTTAATCTGCCTAACTGAGATTTACAAGGTGACCATAGCTTGCTTCATACCAACAATCTCTGTGGGATCGACCCTTACTCACGTAAGGTTTATTACTTGGACGACCCAGTACACTTGCTGGTTAGTTGAACGGAGTTGTGTCCACTCGTGCCAATTTCAAATTCCATAATTTTACAATTACGTGCAACTACAGCACCAAGTTGATGAATGCAACTCAAAGAATAGTGATCACAATTTCGTCCACCAACGCGCGTCCATGGGTGAGTTCAACTTCTTTGCCTTTTCATGATTTCTCCACTTTGCATGCTTTCCCTCCTCACTCCTTTGATCCATTCCTAGCCTTTTCAATCTGAAATCACTAACAAACATATCAAAGAATCTAGTGGAATCAAAGGGAGATTAAAACCATCAAATTAAGGGTCGAAAAGCATGTTTTCACATTTAAACACAAATAAGGAGACAATCACAAAACCATGCTATTTCATTGAATAAATGTGGGTAAAAGGTCATAAAATCCCTTAAATCAAGCACAATATAAACCCTACAAATGGGGTTTATCACTGGTCCAAGTGCAAATAAGGATATGTTGCCTCTAGCACTGCTGCCCCTGCACACATTTGATCTGCTCATAGTAGATGTTCATCTGTTGTCGCATGCACTATATGTGTTATAACTCCCCTCTAAGCTCCTGCCGCAGGGATTTCAACTCCGCATCCAGAGCATCCTTCGCCGTCATGCGTGCAAGGAGCTCTTCGTACCTCTGCGTAGCCAAATAGAGCTACTGAACCTAATCTTGCAGGTTGTGGGTTAGACTCTGGACCTGCTCACACAAATTCACTACATCGTGTGGATCTGTAGGGCTGGTGGCCAAGGCCGAGGAAGCCCTGAAAGAGGAGTCTGTAGATTGTTGGTGAAGAACAACCTGACTCCGAAGATGCGGTTCTTTTGTGGCTTGAATGCAGTTTGGCACCACATGGCATCAGGATCCACTATGGATGTGCTTGAGGGTAGTCGTGGGATGGTGCCTGCTGAGATTGCAATGTCACAGTCTCCAAGTTTTTGGTGTATAAATCTTATTGCATTCAATGTAAATGATAATATACGAGGTGATATGATAATGTCTTATTGAATTGTATAAGAAGTTGATAACTTATAAAAAAGTTTGCGGACCGCTTATCAATAAATCTTTCTCAATTCTCCTTGAACGTGTAGGTTTGCTTGAAGACCTCTGGCATCGTAACGTGCGACAGGGTTTTCTGCATATATTAGATAAGCATATTACAAAAACTAATAATTAATTATAGAAACAAAGATAAATGAGTAAAGCATATGGAAAGAAGTAATCATATCATCTTGGCCTATGTCTTCATAATCGTGGCCGAATCCCCCGTGTAGCTCGACACTCTGGCCAATGCCCTGTTGGCTTTATTCATGGCCTGATGACGTCTGAAACCTAGATCTGTCACCCAGTACACATACAAGGCATTCTTAATGTTGGGTCAAAGCCACTGCTTCAGGTGGTCCCTCCTCATCTGCACATCCTCTAACATCTGTTGAAGACGCTTCGCCATATAATGGTGGAAGATCTTCTTAATCATCTGATCATGGGCCTCATTCCACGTGAATTTTTATTACATAATGAAATAATAGATGGTTAAAAACTAGTAGAAAAGAAATTAAAACCATAATTGAAAAGTAATTAATGTACCAACTTACCACCCACTTGTCAATCCATCTCTCTCTGACCTCAATGGGAACCATCTTGTAACGAGGACAAGGATAGTCAAAGGGCAATTTTATAACGTCTGTAAACTTCTATGTATAAGTGTTATTATCCGGTTCAAACCTATGATTGAATAATTTACATTTATTAAAAAATATACATTAAAGGAAAACCATATATAAACAGAATACACGAATGTAAAAAGTTTAATGTTTACCTAGTCTTGCCATCAAGCCAAATCATCTTAGTAACTTGCGACAAAAACTTAAACTTAGGGTTTTAAAAAAAAATCAAAAAAATAAATAACAATGTGGCGGCAGAAGCTTACCCTAAAAGAGTAGCAACAACGATGATGGCGGTGCCTCTATACGGTGGCAACAGTGGCAGTAGAAGCAATGACTAAAGGATGTTGAAGATGCTCTTCCTTCATGCAGCACCCAGACAATGACGGTGGCATAGACAGTGACAATGAAAACTTTAGTGGCAGCGACAATGGAGGCTCATGGTAGTGAGAGAAGAGAAAGAAAAGAGAGGCAACAGGTGCTGTGATGGTGGCAACAACGGTGGCTACGTTGGAGGTTGCTAGCAGCAACAATGGAGGGTGGTGGCTGCGGCGGTTTAGGAGAGAAGAGAGAGAGGGGAAAAGAGAGCTGAGAGAGTGAGGATTCAAAAATAAGGGAGAAGGGGTGCGAACTTGAATCTAGGTTAGGTTTATTGTCAGATTTTCTATCAAACAATTTCGATGGTAACATTGATTTCGTTAACCAAAATGGCACGCTTCAAAATTTTGCTTACCATCAGATTTTTCTAATGCAAATTTAGGTGGTAATAGGTGCGCTACTTTAATTTGAATTCGAACCAAGTGTTACTGGTGAATTTTGTGATAGATTACTTAATCCGACGGTAACACTTATAGCTCGACAAAATGACATCGCTAACAGTTTCGAAGTCTTACAGTTTTCAACGAGTTTCTTGTAGTGTTTATTGTGATCATTATAGAACTAATGTTGTCACTGTAAATAACTTGAGATGTTGTGACATTTGATTTGAAGTTCAATGAACAAATTCAAAATCATTCAAAACTTAATTTGTTGACTAATTACTGCTTCCTGCTTGCCAAAGAGACTAAATTGGTGTCTAGATAAATAAAAAATATGTTGTTGATCTTCTATTATTAACATCCAAGACTCAACCTGAATCTACAAAGGCAAACAATTTCAAAATCAGTGCAAGGTTTAAATAAAAATCCTTGATCCATGGTACCTACCAAATATCTCAGAATTCTCTTTACACACTTCCAATGTGTGAGAAGAAGATTATTCATATACTGAGAGACTTTGTTTATAGCATAAACAATATCAAGCCAAGTTAATGTTGCATATTGCAAAGTTCTTACAATAAATCTATATTGAGTAGGATTATTAAAGATGTCATTGCTATGAGTAGATACTTTTGTACTTGTGATCATATGAGTAGGCATAGGATGAGATTCATGCATTTGTGCTTTGGTTAAAAGATATTTGATGTGTTTGGATTGTGATAATATGTATGAACCAGGTGATGTTTTTATTGCTTCTATTTCTAAAATGAAATTAAACTCTCCTATATCTTTTAATGCCAAAATGGAATTTAATTGTGACATGAGATTTGTAATTTCAGAATCATCATTGCAAGTACATAGAATATCATCTACATATACTAATACATACATAGTAGAGTTTGCAGTAAACCTTAGGAATAAAGATGGGGTTTGGCTTCGTGTTTTGAAAACCAAATTGAGAGTGTTGGCCAATTTGGTGAACCAAGCACGAGGAACTTATTTCAATCCATAAATTGATTTGTGAAGTTTGCAAACCTAACTTGGAGATCCTTGAGTTGGGATGGGAAAAAAATACTAACCTGCAGGGATTACCCGCGATGGAGAGGCATAACGGAGACCCGCAAAATCTCCAAGAGATAGAACCCACCCCCGTGAATAAATGGGAATGGAGGTAGAGATTGAGGTATCTGTCCCATGA
>NC_029780.3:96164023-96184866 GCF_000817695.3 Arachis duranensis
TCAGGGGCGGAAAAGGGGTCTCCACTCCCATAGAGACCCATTGCCATCCATATCCTTAGGGAAATGAGGGAGGTTGTTGCATGTAAATAGTTTTTTGAAGCTCTCCATTAAGAAAAGCATTGTTGCAGTCAAACTGCTGGATTATCCATGATTGAGAAATAGCAAGAGTGAGGATGATTTGAATTGTGGCTGGCTTGATCACAAGACTAAAAACCTAAGCATAGTCAATGTCTTCTCTTTGATGAAATTATTTGGCCACAAGACTGGCTTTATACTTGAGAATAGTTCCATTTGGATGATGTTTGATAGCATGTACCTAGCAACATTGTATACTTGTACAGTTTGATGGTGGCTCAACCATTGTTCATGTATGAGATGAAGAGCAGCTGGCTCCTTTTCCATTGCCTTTATCCAATGTGTTGTTGTGAGAGCAGTTTTAGCATTAGAGAAAACTTCATTGATGAGAGCAAGAGGGTCTTTCACAGTGGTTCAAAATCCTTTAGGCTTAAGAGATCCAATTTTAGAGTGTGCAATCATAGGGTGAACATTGGTCGTGGTGGTAGTGTCAATAGAAGGTAATTGAATTTTAATGCCATCATAATAGGAATAGGAGATGATGATGCACTTGAATTAGAGCTTCAAATTGCTTGAAAATTCTTATAAAATCTGTGAAAGCAAGAAACTGCAATATGTCTAAATCTTTCACACACGTGGTGTTGAGGACGATTTGTAGAATTTCAATTAGATCTGCCACCTCTAAAAGCTCTTTCTCAACCACTTCTTGCTACAAATCCTCTACCATTTCCTCTATTATTATATTGATAACTGATTTGAGTGAAATTGGATTGAATAACTCAAAGATCTGATTTCTTGAAATTTTTTAGCATACTTCCATGAGAAATCAGTAATATTTCTACATCTATCAGGCTTATAGAGTCTAATTTTGACATCATGGAAGTATAGATTGCTTATTCTTCATTTAAACCTCAATAATTGCTTCAAAGTATTCATCAAGAGTCAAGGGATGTCCTACATCAGCCAAGAAATAAAATTTTTTTCTAATTTTCTTAAGATACGCATTCGATGATGAACCCACTTTTTTAATGCCTTTTCATTCTATTCTCAATTGCTTGATTTTGATTTTTAAGAATTAGGCAAAATGTTCTTGGATTCTATCCCATATCTGGTAGGAAAATTTGTAGCGAATCAACTTTGTTTTAAAAGATTGATCCACATATTGAAGAAGCTAGATTGAAGAAGCCATGTAGTAAGAAGATTGTCATGTTGTTTTCATTGCTTGTTGTTCCTATGTGGATAGCCGATTCCAAGGTATAGCTAGTTGAATTGCAAGTTCAAGCTCGCCTCTCCTCAAACCAAGTGGATTATACGTCATCTTCCTCCAAGAACGACGGCGGTGGGCACCTGCAAATGCACTCCAATACTCAAGTCAGTAAGAGTGTGAGTAATAGGGATGATATTCAAAGTGAATAACGTACCTGTGACCTAGTGAGTCACTTATATTTATAAAGTTATTGTATTTGAAACGGTTATCAACATTTCCGTAACTTTTTTGAAGTGTTATTACTGATCATGCGGTAACTGTGTTTTAGTGATTCATTTGGGGTTTGTGTAGAGAGATTTGCGGAGAAATTTCTGTACTAATTTGGGTTGGCACGTGGTTATTTGATTTTATCGGATAAGTCGGTTAGGAAAGAAAAAAAACGTACTCTTGATGTAGGACGTGTTTATTTAGTTTTAAGCAGATTCCGATTTATAGGTTTACTTGAGCCGAGTTATAGCCAACAGATCATAGCCCCCAAACTTGACCTGTGGTATTTTTGTGGTGATACGACGGGTTGAGCTTATGAGTTTTTGTGGTGTTATAAATTGGAATGATAAATATAGCTCGGAATAGTGATTGTAATCATAGTTCAGAATGGTGATAGTAATAGTAGTAGCCCCCAAGCTCAACTTGTTGTATGTTAAAAAGTGATAGTCATGATTGGAATTTTGGTGGAGGTGAATAGTAAGGTAAAAGAAATTTAAGAATGATTAAGAGTAATGGTTAAATAATGAGGATAAGCCCCAAGTTTAATCTAATGGCATAGAGAATTTTTTTTTAAAAAAAGTTTCTCGGTATGCATCGGCTTAATTTTGACTAATTTCAACTTATAAATGCAAATTTGTGAAATTATTTCGACGTATAAGTGTGTTGTTTGGATTGAATCGGACTTATAGATGAAAATATGATTGGATTTGTTCCAACATATAGCTGTTACTGTATGTTTGAGTATAGTGAGGTTGACAAAGGTAGCATGATTTGCATGATAATTGTTCTGTATACCATTTGATGCTTTGGAATAATTTGATCAAAAAAGTGTTTTTGGCTTATAGAAATATTGATGAGAAAAGAGGTAAACGTATACCTAGTTTGGCAAGTGTCAATAAATAAATATATAAGATAGGCTATGTGACAATTGTTGATAGGTCAAATGAATATCGATGGTTGTTGTTGAGTTGTTTGAAAAATTGGTGAACCGATGTAATAGGTCATTTTGGAATGGGGTGTCTTATAGATGTCGATTTGTTTGAAAGATAAGCTTAGTAGCTTGTGCATTTGAAAATTGAAATATAGCTCGATTTTGATTAGTTGATTAAGCCGCATGTTGCGGTTTGAATATTGTTACTAATTGATCATTGGATCAATACTTGTTTTAATTCAGTAAGGAAAGATGAATTTGAATAATGGATTTGGATATCTAAAGGTTTACTCAATGTCAATAGATTTGTAATTCGCTTTTGGAATTTGGCCATCGGAGTTGTAAATTTGTTTTGGTATGGAGAAAATTGGTGATGTATAACTTGGTAACATGAAGGCAATGCTTTATGGAGAATATATCGGTCGAAAATTTGTATATAATTCTGAAGATTCGTGGCAGAGTGGTTTATGTTTATCGTGTATGAGATGATTTATAGATCAATTTAGGAATGATGAAAATGATAGAAAAAATAGAAAGTAAAAGAGTAAAGATATTTTATTAATGAAGAAATAACACATTACCATATTGTCGTCTTATAAGGTAGGCTATGATACACCTGTTAAGCTAGTCTTTCTATATTGATTTTGTTGTTGAGTGGTCGTTAGAAAGTGCAAATTGTCTGAATTATAACCCGTATGATAGTATTGTTGCTGCAGTTGTTTTGGTGAGATAATCATTGTGATTGTATTATCCTGTATATAAGATATCGACGCAAAAATGTATAATAAAAAAAATAGTACCAAATATAGTTAAAGAAGGTCAATCAGTAATAAAATAGATATTGATAATATACAACTAAATATAGTTGTATATTAAGGTAAAATGGTTCAAGAATATAGGTTAGTGTCTACCTTATAAGAGGCTATGTCGTATTGAAGATTAAAATAAAAGAATATATAAGCGGTTATTCGCCTCTCAATTGTCATTCAATTTAATTTTTGGATTTTTTTGTATTGTAAATTCATGTTTTGAATTCGTCAGTTAAGACTATAACTGAATCCCTTTATATGGGAGCAAAATAATTGAAGAAAATAAAAAAATACTTAAATAAAATAGCATGGATTAAATACGTTAGATAATGTTACCAGAGCATTTGTTTCCTCTATTGATGGGTTTGGAGTGACTATTACCACAGTCATTTGTTTCCTCTATTAGAAAAGAAGTTAAATGTGACAATGCAAACGCATATTTTGAGTTTATTGACTAAAGATGAAGTTAAACTTCATCAGTCTAAGAAACAAATAATTGAAGTTAATAAAAAAAAACACAAATAGGACCGTATGAGAATTGAGAAATCAAAATGTAATTGAAAACAAAATAGTACTTACTAGCAATATCAACGTAAAAGCAACTAGAGAAATTTGCGATAGATAAAAACAATTGAGAATAAATGTATCTTATTGTATCAATAATAAGTAATTTTACATTTATGCTACTTTATCGAAATTAATTAGAAAATGTTACAAGAAAGAAAAGAACAATTAGTATAAGAATAAATGTTGTGAATAGAGTAAAACAATGTGAGAAAAAAAATAATACAGAACTCGTATTCACAAATAATATATGAATTTCGAATGGGTTCGAAAGATTTGCTATTACTAAAGTAGTAGAATAGATGCTAAGTCTTTTTGAACTAATATCTTGAAGTATGAAATTATTCATGTTCAAATTGTTTAGATCCTATGGAATTTTATTCTTGATCAAAGATAATGGAATTTTGTTCAAATAATGATTCGGTTGGGGTTTGTGTAGAGAGATTTGCAGAGAGATTTCTGTACCGATTTGGGTTGACACGATGTTATTTGATTTTATCGGATAAATCGGTTAAGAGAGTAAAACAAGTACTCCACGTACTCCAGATGTAGGACGTGTTTATTTAGTTTTAAGTAGATTGCGATTTATAATTTACTTGAGCCGAGTTATAGCCAACGGATCACTTATAATTCTTTGAAATTGTGTTGGACAAACGATCTGCTTCAGAATCATACATAGATGGGACAAATTCTTTCTTGAGATGATCCTCAAGATCATTGGCTCCAATGGTGAATAAAGCAAGTTGTTCCCGGATAAAAAAATTTGCATCATCAAGCTTATTACCAATGGACATGAATTTCTAAGAATTGTTTGTGAGCAAAGAAGGGAGATTGTTTGACATGGTAGGAGTTTGAGAAGGTGTAATTTTTGATAAATTATTTTTTAGATTAGAGCCTTACTTTGATATCATATTAAGTACTAGAGATCATAGTTGTAAAAATCAAACCGGACCGGCTGATTCGACCGAAAAATCGGTGAATCGGATCATAAACCGATTTGGTTAACCTTTTAGACCGTGTAAGGATAAAAACCGGCATGAACTAGTGAGAACCGGAGAAAACCGGTCAAATTCGGTAAGAACTGACAGAAACCGACCCAACCGGTTCGGTTGCTACTCTATGATGCTCCATAGCAGCGCATCTCTACCTGTGATCCATTACGACGTACGGTCCTCAGCGCACCACTTGTTAACCTACTAGCGCCAGGTTTGATAAGGGACCTATTGGTTATGCTACTTCCTTGTTGCCATTCTGCCATTGTAGTACTTAAGATTTTAAACGACAAAGACTAATTATATAGTAACTATTGAATTAAATAATTTTATAAATATCTAATTTAATTTTAATTTTATATTCTCTATCTTTTGAATTAATTATATTTTTAATTATGTACTATTATTAATAGAAATATAAATTTTATTAAAAATTTATTAATTTACTTTATCTATTTCAATATTAATGTTATGATTAAAGTCATCTTATTTGATACTAGTATTAAAATTTACTGATATTATAGATTGTTATTCTTATTATATCAAATTAAGATACTAGTATTATAATACTAACTAATTTTATATCTATCTTTATATTAGTTGTCTATTTTATATTTTTTATTTATATATGATTAGTTTTACCGGTTTAACCAATAATTTATTGACTAAACTAATAAATCAATAAACTAATAATATGAATGGATTGATCACCAGTTTAATTCTTACAATTGTACTAGAGATTAAAAATAAAAGAGATGAAAACTAGAGATTGATTATGCAGAGAAAAATCTGCTGCAAAGAAAATGAAAACAATATTATAAATTAGACAAACAACGAGTAAGAAAATTGATTATAGATACTTGAAATGTAATACATGATAATATATAGTGACCAATTCTAACTGGACTTAATAACATAACTGATTAGCTAAATAAAATTATAATTACATCAATCTTAATTTTCTCGCAGTATAAGTTAACTCTTGACTATTGGTAGCCCAACATTGACCACCAAATAAAATAGCGTTTCAAGTAGTGACATATTTATAGTTTGAGTTGTTTGAATTGTGACACGTGCCACTACTTAATTTGTTGGTCGATGCTTAACTACTAGTAGCTGTTAATATCACATCACAGGTATCAGTAATTTTTGAAATAAATAGTTTTATAATATTATATCAAAATTTTTATAACTAAAATATTTAAATTTAATCTATTATGTCAGAAAAATAAAAAATATATTTAAAAGTTTACACAAATATACAAAAATAAGGCGATTGTGGAAGGAATATGTATAAGATATGAAGTATGTTGTAAGCCAATTAAAACGGCGTATGTAAATGGGACATTAGGGTCATATTAAAAATCGGTAGCTACACCTACTGATCAAGCATGCGCCAAAACAATAATACATAGAATTAGTATCGACTACATCTAGCTTAAAAGAAATTAGTTAGTTGTTCCAGAAAGGCACAAGGGATACTTATATATTACCTAACTATATATTTGCATCATTGCATGAAAAGAAAAGAAAACAAAGAAAAAAGAATTGAACAAAACAAAACAAAAATAACTCAGCCTATCAATTATAGATATCTTGTGGAATTATCGTGTTTACATATTAGATACATTTCGAATACAATACTTATTCGATACGCGTGTCTTTTGAGTTTAATCGTATTTTAATAAAAAAATAAAAAATATTTTTTTGTTGGACATATTTAGACACACATAAATATATATATCCAACTTTATTTTTAATATGTATTCTTAAAATAAATTTAAAAATAATATATATTATTCTGTGTCTATGTTCATTTTCGTGCATCATATAGTTCAACACATTTCTAAACCTAATCAATTTCATTCCATTAGGTTCCTCAAATAACAAGATAACTAATACAAATCTTTGTCCACAAAATGCTTAATTTCACTAAAGAGAAAGCATAAAAATAATGTGACGTTATATATTGTGATGACTACTTAATTAGTAATTTGGAAAGAAAAATTCTACCGTGTTGAAGGAAAAATTTTTCCTCATGTGCTGAAGGGGCATGGCATTAAAAAAGTAGTGACGCGTGTTAGTGTTATTATCATATTTGTAGATAAATTTTGTGTTAAGATAAAATGGGTATAATATATCAACATTATGAATATTTATTATATTACTTTAATTTACTTTCAATGATGATAATTTATTTATTGGAGTTTATTGATTTTAAAAAATTTGGCAGCTTTAGATTTTTGTGTGAATATTATTCAACAGGTAGGATCATAGGAATTATTCCATACAATAGTAAATTAAAACAACAATAATAATAACAATAATATCCTTTCAAATTAATAATAATAATAATAATTTAATTTTTATTTAAAACTATATTTTTGTTATATATATATTCTCATATTTAACTTATATAATAATAAATATATTTTTATCTTCAAAGCAGATACGAATCCAAAAATTTAATAAAAAATAAATTAAAAATTAAAATATTATATAATTAAATATAATATTATATATTTAGTAATATATATAATTATAATTAATATTTTTTAATTAAAAGATACTAATAAGTGTTTGTTATATAAAAAAATTATCTTGATTCTTATAATTTTTTTATTTTGGATTCAATAAAATATAAAAAATTATCTATTTTTTATTAGTTTATTTTTTTAAATATTATTGTAACAGTAAGTTATATTTTTATGTTTCATATCATAAATAAATATGCTATAAAATAATATAAATAAATTATTTTAATAATTTTGTTATATGCATTTAAAACAAATTTTTAAATAAAATATAATTATTTTAATGAAGTTACTTAATATGTTATAATTTTAATATCATGAGAAAAATAAATAAAATTTAAAATAATTTACTTTCATGTATGTATTATAATATGTAAAAATTTTTTAGTTATTATACGTATTAAAATATTTTTATATGATAATAAGTATGAAAATTAAGAGAAAAAATATTTAAAAAGAGAAAAAATTTAAATTTAAAAATTTCAGAAATTTATTTAATCAAAAAATGATTGAAAATAATATTTATCTCAATTTAAGGATTATTACTTGCTTTTGAGTTTAATAATTTAATTATTTATCTAAGATAATTATTTACTCTATTTTTCAAATAAAATTATATAATATATAATAACTTTAAATACTTTAAAGTGTTAACTTTGTTCAAAAAAGTTATGCTTCCTCTCTTTTAAATTTGTCCCTGCTTTAAAAGAAAAAATTTATTCAAAACTAATGAATAATGTTATTTTTACTCTGTTTCTTTTTATTTTTGAGTTTATATTTTTTTTATAAAATTAGATGAAAATCTATTGAACAATTAAAATTTTTTCTGCAACATTTTGGTTTTGTTAAATATAATTTTTTTAAATACGTTTCATCTAATTTAATAAAACCAAAATTTTTCAAATTAAATGATACAAAAATTTTCTTTTATTAATAGATAAAAGATTACTTAAAATTTTAAAGATTACTTAAAAGATATATTTAAAATTTTAGTGTATTTGAATTTTTTTTTAATAACAGTAAAAGCATTATATTTTTAAAAAGTTACAATTCTTATCTATTTTAAAAAGTTTTTTAACATAATAAATAAATAAATAATACTTTAATATTATTATATTAGAACGTAATTAATAAATAAAAATATTTTTATATGAAATATCATAACACCAAATTATTTTTACTTTTTTAAAATATTTTTTTTGAAAGATTACTTAAAAAAATCTTTTTAAAAGCCCTTCCAAGAAGTAGAACGATCAACGATATGTGTAATAAAAATGCAATACTAGTAATAATTAATTGTTTTCCTTTTATGACTTTTTTTTTTCATATCAAGCATATAAAAGAATATATGAAGTTAATAAATAATAAATTACAAAATGATGAAAGAGACTATAATTCAGGGGTTCGTCATGCATGTAACAAGTGTTGAGTAGGAAGGATTTTAATTCCAATCCATTGGAGTTCACGTACTACGTGTGTTTATTAACACCAGCAAAAAAATATTATAATGCTACACAATTATTACTATTATAATGCTACAAAAATATATGCTATATATATTAGCATTGTAATTTGTAAATAAAAAAATTATAATTATACAAAAAATATATAAACCAATAAAAAAATATCACTCAAATATTTTTTATACTATTATTTTAAATAATAAAATAGTTAAATTATATAAAAACAAATCAATGTAATAACTAATAACTCTAAGGGCAAATCAGTATATTAACTAATAAATCTAAATAAAATCTAATCATGTATTTATAGACTACTAGGAGGAGAGTAGTGACGATACCGTGTATCAAGAATGACAATCCTCAACCATGAATACAGAATACAAGAACGATCTCAGACTTTATTTTAAAGAGTCTTTCTACTACGACATTTCTTTTTATGGTTGGTTTTCACTTTAATCTGTATTGGGCTCTCTGCCATTCCATTATATATGTTGTTCAACAAACTTTAATTTCATACAACAACTGTTGTGATTAGGCAATTCAAGTTTAGGCTACCAATCTTGATTCGGGGTTCCAATTGATAAGTGATTTGTCACTTTATAATAATTAGATTTTTATTGTACATTATGAGTTATAATTCGACTTTATTTACTTTTATACTAAGTTTATAACAGACGATCTTAATAATCATTATTCTGACTTAATGGTAATGTTAGAGAGACAAAAAAAAAAAGAAGCTAGAACTTGTCTTATTTAGCATTTATTAATTGTTGCAATAATTAATGAATGCTAAATAAGGTAAGTTATAGCTATTTTTAGCTAATTTTCTTGGATTGCCAAATATTTCAGTGACTTAATGGCCAACGATCATAACATCAAATCTATACCTATAAAGATACCAATTTCTATATCTCAGGGAGGACGGACATGATAAGTTTTATTTTATGTCTAACATTCTATATTCATAGGCTTATTATATACCTCTTAAATACTTATTGACTTGAGCGTCAGAGTGCCTTTTGTAAGTACCCATTCTCCGTATTCTTTTTGTCGAAGTATACATCCTTTGAAGATGAAGAGACAAGTTCGATTTTCCCTAAGGCGAGATATACCTCAGAAATTCATCCACACAAGAACAATTGACGCCCACCGTGGGGACGGTAAACTAATTTCCTACTCCACCTAATAGATTCAAAGAATTTTAATTATATTGAAATACTTGAATCAATTTTCAAATAACATTTACATATTTTAGCAATTTATGTACTGTAATTTTTTTATTTCTCAACCTCTATTCACAAAATACAACATATATATAAAGTTTGTAGATCGGTCGTGACTTCGGCCAAAACTTCCTGAACCTGTCACTGAAAAAGAAATTCTGTAGGGGGTGAGAACATCATCTTTGAAAGGGTTCTCAGTAGAGGGATTAAGAATTATCATAAAAAGATATTTAATAAGAAAACTGTTTTTGAGCTTAGTGATTATCACTGTCTTATGAATCTTTTGAAAACCGACGGTTTAATCACCAAAAACACTTTTCAAAGCCCAATATTTAAATATCCAGAAAACCAAAAGCTTTCCTTTCTTATAAGAATTTCTTAATCAATTTCCTAGACTGTATGAAAGACCAATCTATTCCAAACATAGGTTCATTAAGTCTATGCAGAACCAACTTAATTTTTCATACTTAACTAAATCTTAATCAAAAACCAATCACGGCCTTCAGCACATCACATAATCAATCACGACCCTAAGCCTAAACAACTCAATCAACATCCAATTCACCACAATCTAATTAATCTTAGTCACAAACACAAGTAAGAAGGTTCAAACACAATCAAGCAGTTACATCAACTAGAGCAATTAGTAGTGAAACATAGTTATTCACATAGGCAAACCAATTACAATATGCACACCCAAACAATGTCACATAGATGCATATGATGAATGCCTGCCCTACGGATGATGAGCTCATCTGTCGGTTATATAGCCAACGCGACATATCCTAGTAGCTAACCATGGACAGAACACCAAACACGGAGCAAGTGGGACAACGCCGCAACCCTTGCATCTTACCTGCGTACCCGAAGCAGGGGATAACTTCACCTCCCTTTTACCAAGGTGGTGTTACAGTTCTCAACTCGGAGCAAGCGGCGACGAAACTCAACCCTTGCATCTTATCTGGAGTCACGAACTTGGTGCACGAAATTGTGATCTCAATGGTGCCAACAACTTGGTACGCACAATTGTAATCTCAACTCTTTTCACAACTTCGCACAACTAACCAACAAGTGCACTGGGTCGTCCAAGTAATAAACCTTACGTGAGTAAGGGTCGATCTCACGGAGATTGTCGGCTTGAAGCAAGCTATGGTCATCTTGTAAATCTCAGTCAGGCGGATTCAAATGGTTATGGAGTTTTGATAATTAAAAGATAAATAAAACATAAAATAAAGATAGAGATACTTATGCAATTCATTGGTGGGAATTTCAGATAAGTGTATGGAGATGCATTATTCCTTTTAAATCTTTGCTTTCCTACTGCCTTCATCCAATCCTTCATACTCCTTTCCATGGCAAGCTGTATGTTGGGGGATCACCGTTGTCAATGGCTACCGTCCGTCCTCTCAGTGAAAATGGTCCAAATGCGCTGTCACCGCACGGCTAATCATCTGTCGGTTCTCACTCATGTTGGAATAGGATCCATTGATCCTTTTGCATCTGTCACCATGCCCAACACTTGTGAGTTTGAAGCTCGTCATAGTCATCCCATCCTAGATCCTACTCGGAATACCACAGACAAGGTTTAGACTTTCCGGATCTCAAGAATATTGCCAACTGATTATAGCTTATACCACAAAGACTTTGATCGCACAGAATGGAAGCTCTGTTGTCAGGAGAGGCAACCATGCATCGTGGACCAGCAGGCCAAGAGATACAGACTCAAGCTCTTGCAGATAGAACGGAAGTGGTTGTTAGACACGCGTTAATAAGGGAGGATGATGATGAATGTCACGGATCATCACATCCATCAGGTTGAAGTACGAGTGAATATCTTAGAATAAAAATAAGCTTGAATTGAATAGAAGAACAATAGTACTTTGCATTAATACTCGAGGAATAGCAGAGCTCCACACCTTAATCTATGGTGTGTAGAAACTCCACCGTTGAAAATACATAAGTGATGATGGTCCAGGCATGGCCGAATGGTTAGCCCCCAATGTCTAAGATAGCATAAAATTGATCAAAGATCCCAGCATAAACTAAACGTCTAATACAATGAGAAAAAGTCCTATTTATACTAAACTAGTTAGTAGGGTTTACAAAGATAAGTAAATGATGCAGAAATCCACTTTCGGGCCCACTTGGTGTGTGCTTGGGCTGAGTTTTGAAGCTTTCATGTGTAGAGAATTCTCTTGGAGTTAAACGCCAGTTTACAGCCTGTTTTGGGCGTTTAACTCTAGCTTGTAACTTGTTTCTAGCGTTTAACGCCAAAATAGGGCAGAAAATTGGCGTTTGGACGCCAATTTGCGTCATCAAAATGTGAGCAAAGTATGGACTATTATATATTGCTGGAAAGCCTGGATGTCTACTTTCCAAGGCAATTGAGAGCGCGCCATTTGGGTTTCTGTAGCTCCAAAAATTACATTTCGAGTGCAGGGAGGTCAGAATCCAACAGCATCAGCAGTCCTTTTTCAGCCTCTGAATCAAATTTTTGCTTAGGTCCCTTGACGAGAGAACTTTTGCGTGGTCTAGAATTCAGAATAAATTCCCATTGCAAGTATAGCTTCTAAACCAACAAAAGTCCTTTCATATAAACGTTTTGGTTGTCACAAGTAACAAACCCCTAAATAAATTGATAACCGAAGTATTTAAACCTTGGGTCGTCTTCTCAAGGAATTGCAGGGAAGTATGTTCTTATTATTAGTTATGGAGATTGTAAATTTGGGGTTTCAAGAATGAGGAGTGAATATGGCAATTAATTTAAATAGCAATTAGAATAAATAAATACTGTAAAGCAAACTTTTGGCAAGGTATGAGAAATTGGAAGTCCAGACTTTGTTATTCTTAGCAATAATAATGAAAGTTGAATCTTAATTCCACTTAGTTGACTTTGCTAGAGCAAAGAAAAGTCAAGGGACTAATTAGTTAGACCTTCAAATCCTATTTATTTCCTAAGAAAAGGTTGGGATTATTGAAGTTCAATTCAATTAGCAAGATAACAGTTATCAATTATCTTGAGTTAAGATAACTCCTGAGTTACTGATTTCTTAACCAAGACCAAAAAGGGAAAATTAAATTAATTCTACTGGAATGAAAATGTCTTCATATTGGGAATAATCAATGGCATAAATAAAAGAAGGCAATATTAAACTGAAATATCTCAAGTAACATTAAATAAGAAAATCATAACATGAATGTAGCATAAGCCAAATAGGCAACATAACTAATACAAGCAAGCATTAAAGTATCTGAGAGTAAGAGATAAATATAAAGTAAAAAAACATTGAACCTGGGATTGAGAGTCACTCCTAAAACTAAGAGAAGTCCTAAATCCTAAATCCTAATCCTAAAGAGAGAGAGGAGAGAACCTCTCTCAAAACTAAATCTAAATCATAGAAAGTAACTAAAAATGCCTCCTAATGAATGGATGCATTCCCCCACTTTATAGCCTCTAATCTGTATTCTCTGGGCCGAAAACTAGGTCAGAAACAGCCCAGAAGTCACTTCCAGCACTTTCTGGTCCGTACAGGTCGTGGCCAAGTAACGCGGACGCGTCGCCCACGCGGCCGTGTGGGTTGAAGTTCGCAGATGCGACGCGTCCGCGTGAATCACGCATTTGCATCACCTAGCGTCATGGAAACTATGGCATATTATATATCAAATCGAAGCCCCAGACGTTAGCTTTCCAACGCAACTAAAACCGCGTCGTTTGGATCTCTGTAGCTAAAGTTATAGCCGTTTGAGTGCAAAGAGGTCAGGCTGGACAGCTTAGCAATTCCTCCAACTTCTTGTATTCCTTCCACTTTTGCATGCTTCCTTTCCATCCTCTAAGTCATTCCTATCCTATAATATCTGAAAACACTTAACACACATATCAAGGCATCTAATGGTAATAAGAGAAGATTAAACATAGGGAACTTAAGGCCAAAGAAGCATGTTTTCAATCAAAGCACATAATTAGGAAGATAAATGTAAAACCAAGCAAATAGTATGAATAAGTGGGTAAAGAGTTGATGAAATCCACTCAATTAAGCACAAGATAAACCATAAAATAGTGGTTTATCAATCTCCCCACACTTAAACAATAGCATGTCCTCATGCTAAGCTCAAGAGAAGCTATAAATATGAAGAGGAATGGTAAAAATGTATGAAATACAACCTATGTATATGAATGCAACTACATGCAAAAAAAAATGTTTCTACCTACTTGGTTAAAAGTAAATAAGTTTTCCAAGACAAATATGAATCAAATTCCACTAATTCAAATCATACAGTGAAAACAAATAAAACTCGTAAGAAGATAGCTCATGAAAGCAGGGAACATAGAATCAAGCATTGAACCCTCATTGGTAGTGTATATGCGCTCAAATCTCTCAAGTGTCTAGGGTCAATCTCTCTACTCTTCTCTAATCATGCCTTCTAAAACTTTGTTCTTCATCTAACCAATCAACAAATATTTAGTGTACTAATGCAAACATCATGAGGTCTTTTCAAGGTTGTAATGGGCTGAGGTAAAGGTAAGGATATATGTATGGGCAAGTGAGCTTTATAAATTGAATCTTTAATTATCCTAAGCTTTCACCTAACATACATATACTCTATATAACTCTAGTTCATGCCTAGCTACCCAAAATTTCCACTTTTACATCACATACTCATGTATCAACTTTTTCTTTTTAATTTATCACATGTGCATTGATTTTTCATTAACTTAACATTGGGGTAATTTTGTCCCCTTATTTATTTATTTATATTATATATATATATTTCTTTTTTCTTTTTCTCTTTTTTTTTTAATCATAAAAGCAAACATAACTTATCAATGCACATGGATTCTCCATTATTTTTCTATTTTGGTTTTTCATGAGTAGGTTCCCAAATTCCCAATATTCAAATAGATTAGAGACATGATACATTCCCTTATTAACCCATATTCCCACAGTTTTCCCACACTTAGTTGATGCATAATCTCTATCTTAAGCTAATCAAAGATTCAATTGGGATATTACTTTTGTTTTTCTGCTTAAGGCTAGTGATGTGGTAAAATACAGAACAAATGGGGATTAAAAGGCTCAAAGTGGCTGACAATGGTGATTTAAAGGGTATGTTTATTTGGGATAAGTGAGCTAAAATCAAACAATAGCCTCAATCATATGCAAGCATGTAAATACACTAAATAATGGACATATAGATTGGAACAAAATATAGATTACAATCATAGAGGAGGAAACACACAAGAATAAAATATTTATGGTTAAATAATGTAACCATGTAAATAAGCTCAAAATCTCATAAGTTGTGTGTTCTTTGGCTCAAAAACCATGTTCCAAATACAACTTCAAACAAATTTAACAAAAAATTTTCAATTTAAATTAGTGAAATACTATAAAAATTTCTTGAAAAAGAAAATATTTCTTCAACCAAGTGGTAAAATATGCACAAAATCAAATAAATATGCAAATGCAACAACTAGCTACAAAGAAAATTTAAACATTGGTGTTGAGATCCTCGGTGCATGCTAAGATGTACAAGTGGATGGCTGCTCCAACTGATGCCTTTCTCCAGAGATTGTGCAGGTGGACTTGTTTGTATTCCCATTAAGAAGCTTTTCCTCTCCCTTCATGGTGACCATCCTGAAAGAAGAGGGAAAAGAAGAAAAGTAACCCAAAAATAAAGATAGAAAATAAATAAAATATGGGTGTTAGTGCCAGATAATAAGGGTTTCAATTACATGGTAGATACAACATGCAAGTGAGGAACAGTGGAAGTAAATGGCAAAGCAAGAGTGCAAAAATTTACAACAATGGGAAAGAGAGTGCAAGATAATATAAATTCATGTCAATGCAAAATTAATACAAATATCATAAAAGAATAGCATTGACTTAAATAATATTACCCAACAGTGTAAAACAAGTCACTGAGTACCAAAATAATACCAGAAAAGACACAACAGTTGAATATGAACAAGTAACACCAATGGAAAAATTAATAAATTTAGAAAAGAAAATAAAAAGATGCACAAAATTAAAATGCAATGGAAGAAAGTATGCAAATAAATTAAATAAAATAGAATGGCGGTGAAAAAGATGAGAAGAAGAAAGTAAGAAAAGGAAGAAGAAGGAAGAAAATAAATAAGAAAGGGAGAAAATAATTAGGTATAGGGAAGAGAAGATAAGATATTTGGCTGCGTTGAAAAAGTTGTGCGGCGCAAGCGGCGCAGACGTGTGGGGACGCGGTTGCGCGACTGGCGCTTAAATTAATCGACGCGGTCGCGTCGGTTACGCGGACGCGTGACTCAGGTTATGCTACTGGCGCGAGGGCAGCCTCGTTCTCGCACAACTCTCTGTTCGAATTTTTATTTTTGCCAAATTTGGGGTGACGCGATCTCGTGGGGCATGCGATCGCGTGAGTGGGCTTTAGAAAAGAATGACGCGGATGCGTCGGCGACGCGGTCGCGTGGTAGAGATTGTGCATCCAGCACCAATCCGGCACCACTCTCGCACGATAATTCGTTGTGCACCCTTTTTACGTCGAAAATCAGGGCACGCGGCCGCGTGGGTCACGCGGTCGTGTGGGAGGCCATTATTCCCATGTGACGCGGACGTGTCAGCGACGCGGTCGCGTGGGACGATTTGTGCCACGGGCACGCCTCTAGCCACGTTCTCGCGTGACTCTCTGCTCGATTTCTCTTCTTCACAACGCACATGTGATGCGGACGCGTCAGCGACACTGCCGCGTCGCGTGCGTGCTTTTTTTTAATTCAAAATGCAGAATGCAATGCTTAATATGAATGCTATGTATGATTCCAGGTTCAATGAAGGATAAAATAAAACTTGAAAACAAATAAAACTGAATAAAAATGAAAAAGGAACGATCATACCATGGTGGGTTGTCTCCCACCTAGCACTTTTAGTTAAAGTCCTTAAGTTGGACATTTGAGGAGCTTCTTGTTATGGCGGCTTGTGCTTGAACTCATCTAGAAATCTCCACCAATGTTTGGAGTTCCAGTAGCCTCCGGGGTCCCAAACAAGGCGCAAAAAGCCTTCAAGTAAGTTAAAGCAAGTGACAAGGCCCCAAGAGTGTTGATTTCTAGAGTGAATTCCGGGGTCCTAAATTCTATTTTTGCACCCGTTTTTGTCTTGATCTGCATTTTTCCAGCCGGGTGATGAGTGATTTGAATTCCCACTGCAGTGACCAAACAGCTTCCGAGATCCTTTTAATTAAGCTTAACACCAGTCTTTGCACCTCAAATTGAGGTGTGAAACTTCATTGAATCTTGCATACCATCTCTGAGTGCGAGTCATTTTCCTTTTACTCTTGAAGCCACAAAGAGCTCTAAGCTGGCCATCTGTTTCAAGCAAACCGTATTCAAGTGAAAAAATAAAGATAAGAGTCAAGGATTTTACCCACTTGAAGTCTGTATTGGGTGGTAATGGCCTTAGGATCAGTGTTTCCAGCGGTTCTACAAGATCTACTCCCTTATGGTCTTCAGTGAATTCCTCCACTTCTTTGCAAATTTCTTCCATGTCAACCATGTCTTGATCAGAGTCTTTAAATTCTCCCTCATCATCGCTCAAGTCATATATTGGAGGTTGAGAAAAATCTATCTCAGCATCATCTTCATGTTCACTCGGGGAAGATTCTTCTGTCTCAAAGAATTCACTTGAGGATGCAAGTTCGTCACTAAGAGAGCAAGACTCGTGATCATCATCATCAAGGAAACCTGCATCCTGGGTTATTCCGTCCAGTTCTTCATAAGATATTTGCATTGAAGGCTGTGCAACATCCTCTTTAGCGTCAGTTGTAACATCCTTGACGGGGTCTTCCATGACTCTGTATTCCCATGGAGCTTCAGCATCTCCTAAATCTTCAACCAACTCTTCTTCTTCTATAATGACAGTGTCCTCTACTTGTTCTAGTACGAAGTTGTGCTCTATGCTGTCCACTGGAGTTCCTTGTGTCTTCTTCACAATACATTCTTCATTAGATTCTCCACATGAAGCCATGGGAGTCTGTTGAGTGGCTGAATGTTTGGAAGATAGTTGATTTATTGCTTGCTCCAATTGCTGAAGGGTTGTATTGAATTGGTTTACTGATTCTTCGAAGTGAACCAGTGATTCTTGGCTTGATAGATATGAACATGGTTTGTAGGAGAGTGGTGGTTCTTGGGAGTGATTGAATTGGCATTGGGATGGATAAGGATCATGTGGTAGTGAATGGTGAAAAGAAGCTTGTGAGTATGGTGGATTGGGACTGTGTTGGAAGGATGGTCTTTGAGCACAGGGTGGGGCTTGTTGGTAGCTACAAGGCGGTCCACCGAATCTATCAATTGGACATGCATTGTAAAATGGTCTTTGTCCATGGTATCTAGGATGGTGTTGTTGCCTAAAGGGTTGATTGGATCCTTGTGGCTCCATCCATCTTTGATTGCTTAGACCTTGATGCATAGTCCTGTTATAGCTTCCATTCCTTGCAACAAAATTAGAACGAAACTCAAAGCGAGAGGGGTGAGAATTCATAATAGATATCAGAAATAAGAGGGAAGAGAAAAAACAAATAAACAAGTAAAAGAAAAATATTTTTTTTTAAATATTTACAATAACCAATAATAAGGCACACGTTTGCAATTCCCCGGCAACGGCGCCATTTTGACGTTAGAACTTTTGCGTGGTCTAGAATTCAGAATAAATTTCCATTGCAAGTATAGCTTCTAAACCAACAAAAGTCCTTTCATACAAACGTTTTGGTTATCACAAGTAACAAACCCCTAAATAAATTGATAACCGAAGTATTTAAACCTCGGGTCGTCTTCTCAAGGAATTGCAGGGAAGTATGTTCTTATTATTGGTTATGGAGATTGTAAATTTGGGATTTCAAGAATGAGGAGTGAATATGGCAATTAATTTAAATAGCAATTAGAATAAATAAATACTGTAAAGCAAACTTTTGGCAAGGTATGAGAAATTGGAAGTCCAGACTTTGTTATTCTTAGCAATAATAATGAAAGTTGAATCTTAATTCCACTTAGTTGACCTTTGCTAGAGTAAAGAAAAGTCAAGGGACTAATTAGTTAGACCTTCGAATCCTATTTATTTCCTAAGAAAAGGTTGGGATTATTGAAGTTCAATTCAATTAGCAAGATAACAGTTATCAATTATCTTGAGCTAAAATAACTCCTGAGTTACTGATTTCTTAACCAAGACCAAAAAGGGAAAAGTAAATTAATTCTACTGGAATGAAAATGTCTTCAGATTGGGAATAATCAATGGCATAAATAAAAGAAGGCAATATTAAACTAAAATATCTCAAGTAACATTAAATAAGAAAATCATAACATGAATGTAGCATAAGCCAAATAGGCAATATAACTAATACAAGTAAGCATTAAAGTATTTGAGAGTAAGAGATAAATATAAAGTAAAAGAACATTGAACATGGAATTGAGAGTCACTCCTAAAACTAAGAGAAGTCCTAAATCCTAAATCCTAATCCTAAAGAGAGAGAGAGGAGAGAACCTCTCTCAAAACTAAATCTAAATCATAGAAAGTAACTGAAATTGCCTTCTAATGAATGGATGCATTCTCCCACTTTATAGCCTCTAATCTGTATTCTCTGGGCCAAAAACTGGGTCAGAAACAGCCCAGAAGTCACTTCCAGTGCTTTCTGGTCCGTACAGGTCGCGGCCAAGTGACGCGGACGCGTCGTCTACGCGGCCGCGTGGGTTGAAGTTCGCAGATGCAATGCGTCCATGTGAATCACGCGTTTGCGTCACCTAGGGTCAGGGAAACTATGGCATATTATATATCAAATCGAAGCCCCAGATGTTAGCTTTCCAACACAAATGGAACCGCATCGTTTGGACTTCTTTAGCTAAAGTTATAGCCATTTGAGTGCAAAGAGGTCAGGCTGGACAGCTTAGCAATTCCTCCAACTTCTTGTATTCCTTCCACTTTTGCATGCTTCCTTTCCATCTTCTAAGCCATTCCTGCCCTATAATATCTGAAAACACTTAACACACATATCAAGGCATCTAATGGTAATAAGAGAAGATTAAACATAGGGAACTTAAGGCCAGAGAAGCATGTTTTCAATCAAAGCACATAATTAGGAAGGTAAATGTAAAACCATGCAAATAGTATGAATAAGTGGGTAAAGAGTTGATGAAATCCACTCAATTAAGCACAAGATAAACCATAAAATAGTGGTTTATCATCCTTCAATTTCAGCCAGAAAATACCTGAAATTACAAAAAAACATACAAACTCATAGTAAAGTCCAGAAATGTGAATTTCGCTTAAAAACTAATAAAATATACTAAAAAGTGACTAAATCATACTAAAAACTACCTAAAAACAATGCCAAAAAGCGTATCGAGGATTCAACTTCTTTGCTTTAATCGCCCTACCTACTCCCGTGGTTGGAGTAACCTTAAGGAAAACATGTTCTCCTTCCTCAAATTCTAAGGGCTTTCGCCTCTGATCGACGTAACTCTTTTGACGACTCTGCACCGTAAGCATCCTATCACGGATTTTCTTGACTTGTTCAGTAGTCTCAGCTATCATTTCCGGTCCCAATAAGCCTTTCTCTCCAGCTTCATACCAACATAGCGGAGATTGACATTTTCTCCCATACAAGGCCTCATACGGAGCCATTCCAATGCTCGCATGATAACTATTATTGTATGCAAACTCCACTAATGGCATATACCGATCCCAACTCACCGGTTGGTCCAAAACACAAGCTCTCAACATATCCTCTAGTGTTTGGATCGTCCT
>NC_029780.3:96185607-96187343 GCF_000817695.3 Arachis duranensis
TGAGGTCTCAACTGTCGTGAGGCATACGCCACCACATTATGATGCTGCATCAGCACGCACCCTAGACCCTTCAAGGAGGCATCACAATACACCTCAAATGGCTCGTTCGGCTCAGGTAACACTAACACAGGTGCAGTGGTAAACTTTTTCTTCAATGTCTGAAAGCTCTCCTCGCACTCAGGAGTCCAAACAAACGGAGTGTCTTTGCAGGTCAACTTTGTCATTGGCGAAGCTATCTGTGAAAAGCCCTTGATAAACCTTCGGTAATAGCCAGCTAAACCCAGAAAACTCCTTATCTCTGTTACGGTGGTTGGTTGCTTCCAATCCATAACAGCCTCCACCTTAGTTGGATCTATGGCTATTCCTTTCTTACTCACCACATGACCCAAAGACTTCACCTCACTCTTCCAAAACTCGCACTTAGACAGTTTTCCATAAAGTTTCTTCTCCTTTAGAATCTGCAATACGGTCCTCAAGTGCTCCGCATGCTCTTCTTCTGTCTTGGAATAAATCATTATGTCATCAATGAAGACAACAACGAATTTATCCAGAAACGGACGGAAAACTCTATTCATGTAATCCATGAACACCGCAGGAGCGTTTGTCAACCCGAAAGACATTACAGTGTAGTCGTAATGACCATAACGAGTCCTGAAAGCGGTCTTAGGGATATCCTCACCCCTCACCCTTATCTGGTGATATCCGGATCGCAAATCGATCTTGGAGAAAACTCCAGCTCCTTGCAACTGATCCATGAGATCATCAATTCTCGGCAATGGGTATTTATTCTTTATTGTAACCTTGTTCAGCTGCCTGTAATCCACACAGAGCCGCATACTCCCATCCTTCTTCTTCACCAGTAACACTGGAGCACCCCACGGAGATACACTTGGGCGTATAAAATTCTTTCCCAACAAATCCTCTAACTGAGACTTTAGCTCGTTCATCTCTAATGGTGACATCCTATAAGGAGCACTTGAGATTGGTCCCGCCCCGGGCACCAATTCAATAGCAAACTCAACCTCTCGGTTAGGTGGAAACTCATCAATATCATCGGGAAACACTTCTGGAAACTCACACACAACCGGAATCTGTTCCCATCTTTGATCATCACCCGAAACGCCCGCGGTTAACAACATGATACCCTGACATTCGGTTCCAGAACAGTTCACCATCATCGAATTCAAGTAATAATTATTTACCACGACCGGCCCTTCAGTATCCTCCGGCATAAAGTACACCGACTTTGTAGAACAATCTAGCAGAACATGGTTCTTAGATAACCAGTCCAATCCCAAGATAAGATCAAGACCAATCATCGGTAAGCAGATTAAATTATGAATAAAATTACGCTGCTTGAACCTAAAGGAAACTTCCGGGCATCCTAGCCTAGTTACCATGGCTTCATGGGTAGCATTGTACACTCTTAGATCATATCCTAAAGTTACAATCTTCAATCCTAACTCATGGGCTTTCTCAAATGCAATGAATGAATGTGATGCTCCCGAATCAAATAAAGCATTTAAAGTTTGACTAGCCATTTCACAGTTACCTCGAATGAGTGTCTCAGATCCCTCAGCTCCTACAACTGAAGAGGTGAACACCCGACCAGTCTGTTGTGCTTTCCCAGCACCTTGTTTCTGCCTCTCTGGACAATTTGCGGCTTTATGCCCCGCCTTTCCACAAGTGTAGCACAAACCCCACCCGGCCTTGCATGGTGCTCCCGGATGGTGACT
>NC_029780.3:96187581-96189439 GCF_000817695.3 Arachis duranensis
CAACCCTACACTTGTTTACCAACTCGGAAAAAGTCCTAATCTCCATTGGTCCCACTGAACTGAAAATATCACTCCGGAGTCCTCCTTCATACTTAACACACTTCCATTCCTCATATTCCACCGGAGTCCCTTGGCACATACGAGAGAACCTGAACAGCTCCTCAAACTTGTCAGTATACTCTGGTATGGACATAGTACCCTGCTTCAGCTGTAACAATTCAAGTTCCTTGGCCGTCCTAGCAGAAGTCAGAAAGTACTTCTTATAGAACTCTTCTTGGAAAACATTCCAAGTGATATAGTCATCACCCTGCTGCATATTCCAGGTGATATAATCATCACCCTGCTGCAGAAGACGTCGGATACCTTGCCACCAATGCGACGCTTCACCGACAAGCATATAGGTAGCAAACTCGACACGCTGTCCTTCAGGCACCACTTGCGCTTGCAGCGCTTGCTCTATAGCCTGAAACCATGTATCAGCCTCAGTCGGACTAGTAGTTCCCTTGAACTTAGGCGGATTAACCTTCAAAAGGTTTGCCAGCGTCATCGGGCCATGAACTCCACCTCCATCATTACCATGGTTGTTCATCTGTTGACCAAGAGCCTCAGCAGTGGCTTGCATAGCAGCAGCCATGTTCTCTAACGCAGTCATAAAGTTCACTGGGTCGTGAGGGTTATTCTCCGGCGCACGAGCGTTCGTACGACCTCTCGCACTACCTCTACCGCGTCCACGAGGCGCCATCTGGTTCCTATACATACCAAACAATCGATATAAAGTTGATCAGTCTCAATATCGGAAGTCTAGTACTTCAAAGTCCCAAATGCATGCTCATGAACGTTTATGCCAATTATATCAAGCAGATATACTAATAGCACATAACACACACACAGAGAATGCACAGAAGCATAATCAGTCCATCCCTCAGGCTCTACAGGAACGAACTGCTCTGATACCATAATGTAACAACCTACCATACAGAGTCTTATGCTTAAGTCATAATTCAGAGATGGCAAGGTATTACGACCTCTAAAATAAAAATTTAGTACATATAGTAGTACGGCCTTTAAAATAAAAATTTAGTACGTATAGTAGTATGAATGATTGATTATAACTAGGAGCCTTTGTAGAAAAAGGGGTAAACAAAAATCGCAACTCAAAGCGCAACACTCTGATCGATAACGTAACGAACAAGGTTAACCAACGCGTGATTATATATATACAAAGGAGTGTCAAGAACAGGAATATCAAGACTCAAGATCCGGCTGCGAAGATATCCGGTCCGAGCATAACAATATATACATATGATAAAATAAGGAAAACCCCCAAAGGACACCCAAAGGGACACAAATACATAAAACCTATTCTCCAAAATCTCCCATAAGAGGAGTCATCACAGTTTGTATTATTTAATGGAGATAAAAGTATCTAAGCAAAACATATAAACCAAAACATAGCCCCGAGAACAAAGGATCTTCGCAGATCTAGAAGTCTCCAGCATGCATCAGCGGGACACCTCACGTCCTGCATCTGAAAACCACAAAATCCGCATGGGTGAGAACCAGAGGTCCCCAGCATGGTAACAGCTTCCACATATATAATACATAATAATGGAGGAAAGCCAAAGGCAATCCTAGAACTTCCTCCAGATAATATCAACGCATATAAACAAGCTAAACCATAAAGGGCATCTGACCAAAGATTCTTCAGTCTAACTAATACTTCCCTTTCCAATTCCTTCAGACCTCCCAACCACCAGCAGGAGTATAATATAGCAAACACAGTTATATCAAGCAAGAAATATACAATTAGGAACAAGTAAGGCATTTAGACAATTAGCAAGTAATATGCAGTCAAATA
>NC_029780.3:96190739-96192198 GCF_000817695.3 Arachis duranensis
CATCATCACATATATGACCACATCATATATCTCAATCATTCAACAACATCAACATTTCGATGCCTATCTTAGGGCCTCTAGCCTAAGTATTTCCTATCACATTACGTATTAGATACGGGAAACCGAAACCATACCTTAGCCGATTTTCCCAAGCTCCACCGGAGCACTTCCAAATCACTTATCCACAAGTCTCAAGGCCTCAACACCTCCAAGAACAGATTTTTCACCACCAAACCCTCTCCAAGCTTTTCAAAATCACTAATCAAGCTCCAATATTCACATATACACAACCTAAGCCACAATCATCATACCCATGCACAACATCTCAAAACCCAAACATCATAAAACAACAAAATACACTAGGGTTGAGAATCTTACCACACCCAAGGTCCAAGGAGACAAGATTAACCTTCTCCTTCAAGAGAGTTGGGTCCTATAACATCAAAGAACCCAAAATCTCAACATTTCACCCATGAAACTCGAAAATAAGGGCTTGGATTTCGAACAGAAACACGTGCCTTACCTCAAGATTGATTGTATGGGTTTTGTAGAGCTCTCCACGGTGAACGCGTGGCCACAAACGGAGCGGCAATCGGAGCTCTAGATCAAAAGTACGCGTGGGCGTCCTCGTGCCCCAGGCACAACACTGGCACAGTTCTGGCATAACTCTCTGGAAAATGGCTGGGCATTGGGTGCAACACAATCGGCGCGCCCGCGCACATCACGCGCACGCGTGGATGGCGCTTTCTGGAAGATCGGCGCGTACGCGCCAAGTGCGCCTACGCGCAAGGGGTTATTCTGCTAAAAATTTTCTAAGTTAAAAGCTGCAGAATTCACAAATTTAAACCCCAATCTTCCAACGGACATAACTTCCTCATTTTAAATCGTTTTTCACCCGTTCTTCGAACGGCATGGACATCCTGGATCCAATTTCATTTCTAAAAAGATTTGGCACAAAACAGAGATCCGTAGTCCAAGTTATGTCCCACCAAAGTATGCCCAAAAACCACGTTTTTCATAAAAACCACAAAGTGTCATTTTCAAAACAAGCCATTTACAACTCTTTTCAAAAATCAATCAAAACATGCCATTTTCATTCCTTTCCTTTGAAATCAATCAAAATACATCAACTTCAACATCAAGCCTCCTCAACTCACACATTGACACTTTACCACAAATTACAAAATCACTATCTCATCATTTTAACCCACTTCACCCAAGTGGCTCAAACTCAAACATATTGACATATCATATACTCTTCCTCATGCCAAATCCAACAACACCAATCCCAATAAATCATTATTGTACACAATCAACATCACACTCACCATAAACATGGTTCAACCCACAATTCAACCATAACCAATCATCAAGCATATATCACAACATGCATATTTCTCATACATCATACCACCAAGGCATCATTAATCATCATCACATATATGACCACATCATATAT
>NC_029780.3:96192530-96197147 GCF_000817695.3 Arachis duranensis
ACGCGTGGCCGCAAACGGAGCGGCAATCGGAGCTCTAGATCAAAAGTTATGGTGGTTTGAAGATCAAGTGAGAGATAGAGGTTTGAGAGAGTGTTCTTCCCCCATTTCCTCTCTTTTTCAGCGTGTTTGGTGTTGTGTGAGGAGAGAGAGAGTGCTGAAAACTAGGGTTTTGGTTTAGTTATGTTGGGCCAAGGGCCCACTTTGGGTCCGGTTGGCCCGGTTTGGCCCGTTCGGTCCAATCTTGGTCCGATTTCTATAAAATTGGTACCGAAATTCTCGTCTCAATCTCCTCTATCACATTTAGCCATAAAAATCACATTTTAGGCTTTCTAGAATAAATTCTCATTTATGGGTTAATTAGCCGTTAATTAACGGGGTTTTACAAATTTCATGATTTTTCAGATTATCAATAACATTTCTCTTTGTTCATCATTCTTTTAAGAGCCAATAATTTTAACATTCATAAATTTCACTTAAAAAATATGCACTGTTCAAGCATTCATTCAGAAAACAAAAAGTATTGCCACCACATCAAAATAATTAAACTAATTTCAAGATAAAATTTGAAATCCAAGTACTTCTTGTTCTTTTGTAATTAAGCACATTTTTCATTTAAGAGAGGTGAAGGATTCATGGAATTATTCATAGCTTTAAGACATAGACACTAGACACTAATGATCATGTAGTGAAGACACAAACATAGACAAACACATAAAGCATAAAATTTGAAAAAACAAAAAAATAAGAACAAGAAAATCAAAAAATGGGTCAACCTTAGTAATGGCGGCTAGTTCTTCCTCTTGAAGATCCTATGGAGTGCTTAAGGTCCTCAATGTCTCTTCCTTGCCTTTGTTGCTCCATCCTTAGTGCTTTTGGTGATCCTATCCTTAGTTGCTCCCAAAAGTTGTGTAGAGAAAAATGTATCCCTTGAGGCATCTCAGGGATTTCTTGATGAGGGAATTCCTCATGCTCTTGTTGAGGTCCATGAGTGGGCTCTCTCGTTTGCTCCATCCTCTTTTTTGGTGATGGGCTTGTCCTCTTTAATGAGGATGTCTTCCTCTATGACAATTTCAATTGAATTGCATAGGGATCACCTTTTTCTTGGCCACAACTTCATAGAAGTGGTCTTAATGGACCTTTGAGATGAATCTCTCCATCTTCCATGACTCGGAGGTGGAAGCTTTTGCGTTCCCTTTCCTCTTTCTAGAGGTTTCTCCGGCCTTAGGTGTCATAAATGGTTATGGAAAAATAAAAAGCAACGCTTTTACCACACCAAACTTAAAATGTTTGCTCATCCTCGAGCAAAGGAAGAAAGAAAGGCGGAGAAGAAGAAGAAATGGAGGAGATGGAGGGGGTTAAGTGGTTCGGCCAAGTAGGGGAAAAGTGTATAAGATGTGTGAAAATGAAGGAGTGAGGATGTGTTTATATATGAGGGGAAAGAGATGTGAGAGGGGGAGAGAGAGAAGTAGGGTAGGTGGGGATCCTGAGGGGTCAAGGACTTCTCATCCCTGCTCCATTTAGGCGTGCAAAACGTCCTTAGAGTGCAATTCTGGCATTTAACGCCAGACTGCTGCCTGTTTCTGGCGTTAAACGCCAGCTTTTATACATTTCCTAGTGTTTAACGCCAAGCTGTAGCCTGTTTCTGGCGTTTAACGCCAGTCTGGTGCTTCTTTCTGCCGTTAAACGCCAGTCTGGTGCCCATTTCTAGCGTTAAACACCCAGAATGGTGCCAGACTGGGCGTTTAACGCTCATTCTGCTACTCTTACTGGCGTTTAAATGCTAGTAAGCTTATCCTCCAGGGTGTGCTGTTTTTAATGCTATTTTTTAATTTGCTTTGATTTTTGTAGTTGTTCTTATGACTCCACATGATCATCAACCTAAAAAAAATATGAAATAACATAGATAAATAAAAATTGGGTTGCCTCCTAACAAGCACTTCTTTAATGTCAATAGCTTGACAGTGGGCTCTCATGGAGCCTCACAGATATTCAGAGCATGGTTGGGGCCTCTCAACACCAAACTTAGAGTTTGGTTGTGGCCTCACAACACCAAACTTAGAGTTTGGCTGTGACCTCCCAACACCAAACTTAGAGTTTGAATGTGGGGGCTTTGTTTGACTCTGTATTGAGAGAAGCTTTTCATGCTTCCTCTCCATGTGTACAGAAGGAGAACCTTGAATCTTGAATACAATGTAGTCCTCATTCAATTGAAGGACCAACTCTCCTTTGTCAACATCGATCACAGCTTTTGCTGTGGCTAGGAAAGGTCTGCCAAGGATGATAGATTCATCTTCATCTTTCCCACTGTATAGGATTATGAAATCAGCAGGGATGTAAAGGCCTTCAACCTTCACTAGCACGTCCTCTACTAGTCCATAAGCCTGTTTCATTGATTTGTCTGCCATCTCTAGTGAGATTCTTGCAGCTTAAACCTCAAAGATTCCCAGTTTCTCCATGACAGAGAGTGGCATGAGGTTTATGCCTGACCCCAGGTCACACAGAGCCTTCTTAAAGGTCATGATGCCTATGGTACAAGGTATTAAGAACCTTCCGGGATCCTCTTTCTTTTGAGGTAATGTCTGCCTTATCAAGTTATTCAGTTCATTGGTAAGCAAGGGGGGTTCTTCCACCCAAGTCTCATTACCAAATAACTTGGCATTCAGTTTCATGATTGCTCCAAGGTACTTAGTAACTTGCTCTTCAGTAATATCTTCATCCTCTTCAGAGGAGAAATATTCATCAGAGCTCATGAATGGCAGAAGTAGGTTCAATGGAATCTCTATGGTCTCTACCTGAGCCTCAGATTCCTTAAGTTCCTTAATTGGGAACTCCTTTTTGTCCAGAGGACGTCCCATGAGGTCTTCCTCACTGGGATTCACGTCTTCCTCCTCCTCTCTAGGTTCGGCCACACCAAGTAAGGTTATGGCCTTGCACTCTCTTTTTGGATTCTCTTCTGTATTGCTTGGGAGAATACTAGGAGGAGTTTCAGTGACTTTTTTACTCAGCTGGCTCACTTGTGCTTCCAAATTTCTAATGGAGGACCTTGTTTCACTCATGAAACTTAGAGTGACCATAGATAGATCAGAGACTATATTTGCTAAGCTAGAGGGGCTCTGCTCAAAATTCTCTGTCTGTTGCTGAGAGGATGATGGAAAAGGCTTGCTATTGCTAAACCTGTTTCTTCCACTATTATTAAAGCCTTGTTGAGGCTTTTGTTGATCCTTCCATGAGAAATTTGGATGATTTATCCATGAGGGATTATAGGTGTTTTCATAGGCTTCACCCATGTAATTCACCTCTGCCATTGCAGGGTTCTCAGGATAATAAGCTTATTCTTCAGAAGATGCTTCTTTAGTACTGTTGGATGCATTTTGTAATCTATTCAGACTCTAAGAAATCATATTGACTTGTTGAGTCAACATTTTGTTATGAGCTAATATGGCATTCAGAGCATCAATTTCAAGAACTCCCTTCCTCTGAGGCATCTCATTACTCATAGGATTCCTTTCAGAGGTGTACATGAACTGGTTATTTGCAACCATTTCAATGAGTTCCTGAGCTTCTGCAGGCATTTTCTTCAGGTGAATAGATCCACCTGCAGAATGGTCCAATGACATCTTAGACAATTCAGACAGACCATCATAGAATATATCCAGGATGGTCCATTCTGAGAGCATGTCAGAAGGATACTTTTTGGTCAGTTGCTTGTATCCTTCCCAAGCTTCATAGAGGGATTCACCTTCTTTTTGCCTGAAGGTTTGAACATCCACTCTAAGCTTGCTCAGATTTTGAGGAGGAAAGAATTTGGCTAAGAAAGCCGTGACCAGCTGATGAGCGGATAATTTGTACGCTTTTTGGCATTGTTTTTAGTATGTTTCTAGTAGGATTGAGTTAGTTTTTAGTATATTTTTATTAGTTTTTAGTTAAAATTCACTTTTCTGGACTTTACTATGAGTTTGTGTGTTTTTCTGTGATTTCAGGTATTTTCTGGCCGAAATTGAGGGACCTGAGCAAAAATCTGATTCAGAGACTAAAAAGGACTGCAGATGCTGTTGGATTCTGACCTCCCTGCACTCGAAGTGAATTTTCTAGAGATACAGAAGTCCAATTGGAGCGCTCTCAACGGCGTTGGAAAGTAGACATTCTGGGCTTTCCAGCAATATATGATAGTCCATACTTTGCTCAATATTTGATGGCCCAAACCGGCGTTCAAAGTCACCATCAGAATTCCCAGCGTTAAACGCCAGAACTGGCACAAGGATGGGAGTTAAACGCCCAAACTGGCACCAAAGCTGGCATTTAACTCCAAGAAGAGTCTCTACACGAAAATTCTTCAATGCTCAGCCCAAGCACACACCAAGTGAGCCCGGAAGTGGATTTTTATGTCATTTACTCATCTCTGTAAACCCTAGACTACTAGTTCTCTATATATAGGACCTTTTACTATTGTATTTTCATCTTTTGATCATGTTTTTATGATTGAACCCTCTTTGGGAGGCTGGCCATTCGGCCATGCCTAGACCTTGTTCTTATGTATTTTCAACGGTGGAGCTTCTACACACCATAGATTAAGGTGTGGAGCTCTGCTGTACCTCGAGTATTAATGCAATTACTATT
>NC_029780.3:96197176-96200732 GCF_000817695.3 Arachis duranensis
AGAGGATGGGAGGTAGCCACTGACAACGGTGAAACCCTTGCATATAGCTTGCCATGGAAAGGAGTAAGAAGGATTGGATGGAGACAGTAGGAAAGCAGAGAGACGGAAGGAACACAACATCTCCATACACTTATCTGAAATTACCACCAATGAATTACATAAGTATCTCTATTTTTATCTTTATGTTTTATTCATCAACTATAACCATTTGAGTTTGCCTGACTAAGATTTGCAAGGTGACCATAGCTTGCTTCATACCAACAATCTCTATGGGATCGACCCTTACTCGCCTAAGGTTTATTACTTGGACGACCCAGTACACTTGCTGGTTAGTTGTGCGAAGTTGTGTTTATGCCATGGTATTGAACACCAAATTTTTGGGTTCATCACCGGGGATTAATGGAGTTGTGAAAAGTATTGATCACAATTTCGTGCACCAAGTTCTTGGCGCCGTTGCCGGGGATTGTTCGAGTTTTCGGCAAGCTTTTGGTCCGGTAACATCAGTGCCAAATTTCTGATCCGGCAACAGCACCAAATTTTTGGCGCCGTTGCCGGGGATTGTTGAGTTTGGACAACTAACGGTTCATCTTGTTGCTTAGATTAGGTATTTTTTTTTCAGAATTCTTAAGAATGAATTCTAGAGTTTCATGATGATCTGTTAAAGTCTGGCTGGCTGTGAAGCCATGTCTAATTTTATTGGACCGAGGTTTCAACTTATCATCACAAGAGCTTGTTGATTTCAATCAATCTTGCTGTTGGAGCAATGATCTGCTAAGGCTTGGCTGGCCATTGGCCATGTCTAGTGTTTTGGACCGAAGCTTTCTTTGAAAGCTTGGCTGGCTATGAAGCCATGTCTAATTCCTGGACCAAAGTCTTAGACTAGCATTGCAATGATTCCTGGAATTCTCATTAAGAATTTTGATATCTTTATTTTCTTCTTCACTTAATTTTTGAAAAAAAAATTACAAAATCATAAAATCCAAAAATTTCTTGTTTGAGTCTAGAGTCTCATTTTAAGTTTGGTGTCAATTGCATGTTTCTATTCTTCTTGCATTTTTCGAACTCATGCATGTGTCTTCATTAATCTTCAAGTTGTTCTTGATGATTTCATTGGTCTGATTTTTAAATTCTCTTGACTTGAGTGTTTATGTGTCTCATATGCATTCTCATTTTGTTAGTGTCAGCAGTATACAAACTGCTAAGTTTGGTGTCTTGCATGCATTGTTTATTTGATTTTAGTTGCATTTTGATTATTCTTCATTATTAAAAATCCAAAAATATTTTTTATTTGTGTCTTTTCAAGTCAATAATACAGAGGATTGAAGATTCAGAACATACTGCAGAGGAATTACACAGAAAAATCTAGGCGTTCAAAACGCCCAGTGAAGAAGGGCAAACTGGCGTTTAAACGCCAGCCAGAGTGCCTGGCTGGGCGTTTAACGCCCAAAAGGGTAGTAGTTTGGGCGTTAAACGCCAGAATGTGCACCATTCTGGGCGTTTAACGCCAGGATGGCACAAGAGGGAAGATTCTGTTTTCAATTCAAATTTTTTCAAAATCAAATCTTTTTCAAATAAAATTTTTTTCAATCAAATCTTTTTCAAAATCAATTTCTTTCTATTTTCAAAGATACTTGCTATCAATTAATGATTTGATTCAACATTTCAAGTATGTTGCCTTTTCTGTTGAGAAAGGTTTAATGTTTGAATCATATCTTTTCTTGATAGCCAAGTCATTAATTTTCAAAATCAAATCTTTTTAATTTGTTTTTCAAATCATATCTTCTTAATCATATCTTTTTCAAAATATTTTTCAATCATATCTTTTTGATTTCTAATTTCAAAATCTTTTTCAAAAATCACTTGATTTCTTTTCCACTCTTGGTTTTCGAAAATCAATTAGTGTTTTTCAAAATGTTTTCAAAATCTTTTACTTAATTTTCGAAAATTACTTCCCTTCTTCTCACATCCTTCTATTTATGGACTAACACTATTCCTTGATGCACAATTCGAACTCCATCTTTCTTGATAAGTTCGAATTTTCTACCTCTTCCTTCTATTTTTTCTTTTCCTCTTACACCTCAAGGAATCTCTATACCGTGACATAGAGGATTCCATATTTCCTTGTTTTCTTCTCTTTCATATGAGCAAAAGCAAAGACAAAAGCATTCTTGTTGAGGCTAACCCTGAACCTGAAAGAACCTTGAAGCGAAAGCTAAGAGAAGCTAAGGCACAACTCTCTGTAGAGGATCTAACAGAAATCTTCAAAGTAGAAGAATCCATGGCAGCCGAAAACAACAACAATGCCAACAATGCAAGGAAGGTGCTGGGTGACTTTACTGCACCTACTCCCGACTTCTATGGGAGAAGCATCTCTATCCCTACCATTGGAGCAAACAACTTTGAGCTTAAGCCTCAATTAGTTTCTCTAATACAATAGAATTGCAAGTTCCATGGACTTCCATTGGAAGATCCTCATCAGTTTTTAGCTGAATTCTTGCAAATATGTGACACTGTCAAGACTAATGGGGTTGAACCTGAGGTCTACAGACTTATGCTATTCCCTTTTGCTGTAAGAGACAGAGCTAGGACATGGTTGGATTCACAACCTAAAGAAAGCCTGAATTCTTGGGAAAAGCTAGTCAATGCCTTCTTGGCAAAGTTCTTTCCACCTCAAAAATTGAGTAAGCTTAGAGTGGAAGTCCAGACCTTCAGACAGAAGGAAGGAGAATCCCTCTATGAAGCTTGGAAAAGATACAAACAATTAATCAGAAAGTATCCCTCTGACATGCTTTCTGAATGGAGCATCATAGGTATTTTCTATGATGGTCTCTCTGAACGATCCAAGATGTCTTTGGATAGCTCTGCTGGAGGATCTCTTCATCTGAAGAAGACGCCTACAGAAGCTCAAGAACTAATTGAAATGGTTGCAAATAACCAATTCATGTACACTTCTGAAAGGAATCCTGTGAATAATGGGACTAATCAGAAGAAAGGAGTTCTTGAGATTGATATTCTGAATGCCATATTGGCTCAAAACAAAATATTGACTCAGCAAGTCAATATGATTTCTCAAAGTCTGTCTGGAATGCAAAATGCACCAAGCAATACTAAGGAAGCTTCATCTGAAGAAGAAGCTTATGATCCTGAGAACCCTTCAATAGAAGAGGTGAATTACATGAGAGAACCCCATGGAAACACCTATAATCCCTCATGGAGGAATCATCCCAATCTTTCATGGAAGGATCAACAGAGACCTCAACAAAGTTTCAACAACAATAATGGTGGAAGAAACAAATTTAGCAATGGCAAGCCTTTTCCATCATCTTCTCAGCAACAGACAGAGAGTTCTAAGCAGAACAACTCTGACTTAGCAACCATGGTCTCTGATCTAATCAAAACCACTCAAAGTTTCATGACTGAAACAAGGTCCTCCATTAGAAACTTGGAAGGACAAGTGGGTCAGCTGAGCAAGAAAATCACTGAACTCCCTCCTAGTACTCTTCCAAGCAATACAGAAGAAAATCCAAAAGGAGAGTGCAAAGCCATCAACATGGCC
>NC_029780.3:96200971-96201390 GCF_000817695.3 Arachis duranensis
ACTCACCAAAGAATTGGATGACTTGTCTAGGCAGAAACTGCCTCAAAAGAGACAGGATCCTGGAAAGTTTTCAATACCTTGTGCCATAGGCACCATGACCTTCAAGAAGGCCTTGTGTGACCTAGGGTCAAGTGTAAACCTCATGTCTCTCTCTGTAATGGAGAAGCTAGGAATCTTTGAGGTGCATGCTGCAAAAATCTCACTAGAGATGGCAGACAATTCAAGAAAACAAGCTTATGGACTTGTAGAGGATGTTCTGGTAAAAGTTGAAAACCATTACATCCCTGCTGATTTTATAGTCCTAGAGACTGGGAAGTGCATGGATGAATCCATCATCCTTGGCAGACCCTTCCTAGCCACAGCAAAGGCTGTGATTGATGTTGATAGAGGAGAATTGATCATTCAAGTGAATGAAGAAT
>NC_029780.3:96201418-96202604 GCF_000817695.3 Arachis duranensis
CCTACATTCAAACTCTAAGTTTGGTGTTGGGAGGTTCCAACATTGCTCTAAGCATCTGTGAGGCTCCATGAGAGCCCACTGTCAAGCTAATGACATTAAAGAAGCGCTTGTTGGGAGGCAACCCAATGCTATATTTTATCTATTCTCTTTTGTTATTTTATATTTTCTGTAGGTTGATGATCATGAGAAATCACAAAATCAATGGAAAAAGAAAAAACAGAAAGAAAATCAGCACACCCTGGAGGAAGATCCTGCTGGCGTTTAAACGCCAGTAAGGCTAGCAGATGGGCGTTTAATGCCCAGTCTGGCACCATTCTGGGCGTTTAACGCCAGAAAGGGGCACCAGACTGGCGTTAAACGCCAGTAAAGGGTAAGAGCTTGGCGTTAAACGCCAGAAATGGGCACCAGCCCGGTGTTTAACGCCAGAATTGGCACAAAGAGCAATTTTGCTCGCCACTTGGGTGCAGGGATGACTTTTCCTTGACACCTTAGGATCTGTGGACCCCACAGAAACCCACCACTCACTCTCTTCTTCACCAATCACCTCAACACCTCTTCCCCAAAAACCCTTCATCTATCAAATCCCATCTTTCTCTTCACCACTCACATCCATCCTTCATAAAACCCCACCTACCCCACCATTCAAATTCAAACCACTTTCCCTCCCATACCCACCCATACATGACCGAACCATAACCCTCCCCCCACTCCTATATAAACCCTTATTCACTCCTTCATTTTCACACAACCTAAACACTACTTCTCCCCCCTTTGGCCGAACCACAAAGCCATTTCCATCTCCTTCATTTCTTCTTCTTCTACTCTCTTCTTTCTTCTTTTGCTCGAGGACAAGCAAACATTTTAAGTTTGGTGTGGTAAAAGCATTGCTTTTTGTTTTTCCATAACCATTTATGGCATCCAAGGCCAGAGAAACCTCTAGAAAGAGGAAAAGAAAGGCAAAAGCTTCCACCTCCGAGTCATGGGAGATGGAGAGATTCATCTCAAGGGTGCATCAAGACCACTTCTATGAAGTTGTGGCCTTGAAGAAGGTGATCCCCGAGGTCCCTTTCAAACTCAAAAAGAGTGAATATCCGGAGATCCGACATGAGATCCGAAGGAGAGGTTGGGAAGTTCTTACCAACCCCATTCAACAAGTCAGAATCTTAATGGTTCAAGAGTTCTATGC
>NC_029780.3:96203373-96203664 GCF_000817695.3 Arachis duranensis
ATTTTCTGAATGTATGCTTAAACAGTGCATATGTCTTTTGAATTTGTGGTTCATGAATGTTGGCTCTTGAAAGAATGATGAAAAAGGAGACATGTTACTGAGGATCTGAAAAATCATAAAAATGATTCTTGAAGCAAGAAAAAGCAGTGAATACAAAAAAGGGGAGAAAAACGAAAAAAAAAGAGAGGGAGAAAAGAAAACGAAAAAAAAGAAAAAAAGAGAAAAAGAAAGAAATAAAGTTGTGATCCAAGGCAAAAAGAGTGTGCTTAAGAACCCTGGACACCTCTAATT
>NC_029780.3:96205104-96252425 GCF_000817695.3 Arachis duranensis
CACTGAGAGGATGGGAGGTAGCCACTGACAACGATGAAACCCTTACATACAGCTTGCCATGGAAAGGAGTAAGAAGGATTGGATGGAGACAGTAGGAAAGCAGAGAGACGGAAGGAACACAACATCTCCATACACTTATCTGAAATTCTCACCAATGAATTACATAAGTATCTCTATCTTTATCTTTATGTTTTATTCATCATCTATAACCATTTGAGTTTGCCTGACTAAGATTTGCAAGGTGACCATAGCTTGCTTCATACCAACAATCTCTGTGGGATCGACCCTTACTCACGTAAGGTTTATTACTTGGACGACCCAGTACACTTGCTGGTTAGTTGTGCGAAGTTGTGTTTATGCCATGGTATTGAACACCAAGTTTTTGGGTTCATCACCGGGGATTAATGGAGTTGTGAAAAGTATTGATCACAATTTTGTGCACCACCAGCTTATCCCAAGAGTTCAGGCTATCTCTAGGTTGAGAGTCCAACCATATTCTAGCTCTGTCTCTTACAGCAAAAGGGAAAAGCATAAGCTTGTAGACCTCGAGATTAACTCCATTGGTCTTAACAGTATCACAGATCTGAAAGAATTCAGTTAAGAACTGAAAAGAATCTTTTGATGAAAGTCCATGAAACTTACAATTCTGTTGCATAAGAGAAACTAATTGAGGCTTTAGCTCAAAGTTGTTTGCTCCAATGGCAGGGATTGAGATGCTTCTTCCATGGAAGTTGGAATTTGGTGCAGTAAAGTCACCAAGAATCTTCCTTGCATTGTTGTTGTTGGGTTCGGCTGCCATATCATTTTCCTGTTCGAAAATTTCAGTTAGGTCCTCCTCAGAGTACTGTGCTTTAGTTGCTCTTAGCTTCCTCTTCAAGGTCCTTTCAGGTTCAGGATCAGCTTCAACAAGAATGCTTTTTTCCTTGTTCCTGCTCATATGAGAGAGAAGAAAACAAAAAAAGTATGGAATCCTCTATGTCACAGTATAGAGATTCCTTTATGTGAGCAGAAGAGAAAAAGAATAAGAATGAGGAAAGAAAGATAAAAATTCGAACGCAGAGAGAAGGAAAGGGTTCAAATTTTTGATGAGTGGAGGAGAAGTGTTAGTAAATAAATAAAATAAATAGAAGGAGAGAGGGGGGAGTTTTCGAAAATTAGAAGAAAAGAAAAGAAAAATATTTTTGTTTTTATTTTAAAATTTTGTTAAAATTCAAAAATGAAGAAAAGGAATAAAATAAAAATGAAAATTTGAAACAATCAGTTAATTAAAAGAATTTTGAAAAAGTGGAAGGTGATTTTCGAAAATTAGAGAGAGAAAAGTAGTTAGGTGGTTTTGAAAAAGATAAGAAATAGTGAAACAAACAAAAAGTCAATTAGTTAATTGAAAAAGATTTGAAAATCAATTTTGAAAAGATAAGAAGTTAGAAAAGATTTTTGAAATAAAAATTTAAGAAAAAAGATATGATTGAAAAAGATTTGATTAAAAAAAGATATGATTTGAAAAAGATATGTTTGAAAAGATATGATTGAAAAGATATAATTGAAATTCATTTTGAAAAAGATTTAATGTTTAAAATCAGAATTAATGACTTGACTCATAAGAAATAAAAAAATATGATTTTAAAATTTAAAGTTTGAATATTTCTTAACAAAAAGTAACAAACTTGAAATTTTTGAATCAAAACATTAATTGTTAGTATTAATTTCGAAAAATATGAAATAAAGATAAGAAAAAAATTTTGAAAAGTTCTGAAAAAGATTTTTGAAAATTTTTGAAAAACAAAGGAAAAAATAAAAAATATTTGATTTTGAAAAAGATTTTGAAAAGATAAATTTTTGAAATTGAAATCTTGACTTGAGTAACAAGAAACAACTTATTTTAAAATATTTTGACTAAGTCAACCCAAAGATTTCGAAATTTATGAGTGGAATAAGGAAAATATATTTTTTTATTTTTGAGTTTTAATGTGGAAAGAGAAAAACAACAAAATGACTCAAGACATAAAAATTTTGGATTAAAACAAATGATGCATGCAAGAACACTATGAATGTCAAGATGAATACCAAGAACACTTTGAAGATCATGATGAACATCAAAAACTTATTTTTGAAAAATTTTCAAGAAAGGAAAAAATATGCAAGACACCAACCTTAGAGATTTTTCATGTTTAGACGCTATGAATTTAAAAATGCATATGAAAAACAACAAAAGACACAAAACAAGAAAATATGAAGATCAAACAAGAAGACTTGTCAAGAACAACTTGAAGATCATGAAGAATGTAATTCATGAATTTTTCGAAAAAATGCCCAAATTTTAAAAACATGCAATTGACAGCAAACTTAAAAATTGACACTAGACTCAAACAAGAAACATAAAATATTTTTGTTTTTATGATTTTATAATTCTTTTAGATTTTTTGAAAATTATTTTTGGAAAAACGAAAACAAAGAAAAAATTTTGAAAGATTTTTGAAAAATTTTTGAGAAGAAAATAAAGGTTGAAACAAGAAAATTACCTAATCTGAGCAACAAGATGAACCGTCAGTTGTCCAAACTCGAACAATCCCCAGCAACGGCGCCAAAAACTTGGTGCACGAAATTGTGATCTCAATGGCGCCAACAACTTGGTACGCACAATTGTAATCTCAACTCTTTTTTACAACTTCGCACAACTAACCAGCAAGTGCACTGGGTCGTCCAAGTAATAAACCTTACGTGAGTAAGGGTTGATCCCACGGAGATTGTCGGCTTGAAGCAAGCTATGGTCATCTTGTAAATCTCAGTCAGGCGGATTCAAATGGTTATGGAGTTTTGATAATTAAAAGATAAATAAAACATAAAATAAAGATAGAGATACTTATGCAATACATTGGTGGGAATTTCAGATAAGCGTATGGAGATACGTTATTCCTTTTGAATCTCTGCTTTCCTACTGCCTTCATCAAATCCTTCATACTCCTTTCCATGGCAAGCTGTATATTGAGGGATCACCGTTGTCAATGGCTACCGTCCGTCCTCTCAGTAAAAATGGTCCAAATGCGCTGTCACCGCATGCTAATCATCTGTCGGTTCTCACACATGTTGGAATAGGATTCATTGATCCTTTTGCGTCTGTCACCACGCCCAACACTTGCGAGTTTGAAGCTCGTCACAGTCATCCCATCCCAGATCCTACTCGGAATACCACAGACAAGGTTTAGACTTTCCGAATCTCAAGAATGCTTCCAATTGATTCTAGCTTATACCACGAGGACTCTGATCGCATGGAATGTAAGCTCTGTTGTTAGGAGAGGCAACCATGCATCGTGAACCAGCAGGCCAAGAGATACACACTCAAGCTCTTGCAGATTGAACGGAAGTGGTTGTCAGGCACGCGTTCATAAGGGAGGATGATGATGAGTGTCACGGATCATCACATCCATTAGGTTGAAGTACGAGTGAATATCTTAGAATAAGAATAAGATTGAATTGAATAGAAGAACAATAGTACTTTGCATTAATACTCGAGGAACAGCAGAGCTGCACACCTTAATCTATGGTGTGTAGAAACTCCACCGTTGAAAATACATTAGTGATGATGGTCTAGGCATGGCCGAATGGCCAACCCCCAATGTCTAAGATAGCATAAAACTGATCAAAGATCCCAGCATAACCCAGACGTCTAATACAATGAGAAAAAGTCCTATTTATACTAAACTAGTTACTAGGGTTAACAGAGATAAGTAAATGATGTAGAAATCCACTTCCGGGCCTACTTGGTGTGTGCTTGGCTAGCATTGAAGCTTCATATGTAGAGACTTCTCTTGGAGTTAAATGCCAGTTTGCAGCCTGTTTTGGGCGTTTAACCCTAGCTTGTAATTGTTTATGGCGTTTAACGCCAGAATAGGGCAGGGAATTGGCGTTTGGACGCCAATTTGCATCATCAAAACGCGAGCAAAGTATGAACTATTTTATATTGCTAGAAAGCCCTGGATGTCTACTTTCCAACGCAATTAAGGGCGCGCCATTTGGGTTTTTGTAGCTCCAAAAATGCCATTTTAAGTCCAGGGAGGTCAGAATCCAACAGCATCAGCAGTCCTTTTTTAGCCTCTAAATCAGATTTTTGCTTAGGTCCCTCAATTTCAGCAAGAAAATAGCTGAAATCACAGAAAAACACACAAACTCATAGTAAAGTCCAGAAATGTGAATTTTGCTTAAAAACTAATAAAATATACTAAAAAGTGACTAAATCATACTAAAAACTACCTAAAAACAATGCCAAAAAGCGTATAAATTATCCGTTCATCAGAACTCTTATCCGAAGCAAGTGGATAACACCACTGCATCTTACCTGGTCACATATATCTCAATCATAATTTAATTTTATTTTCAAATTCATTCTGAATATCATTCAATTCATTCTCATAATTCAAACTTATTTTTCATCATTCTTATTCCTCATTTCTTTTCCGGAACAAGTGGACAATGCCAATGCCTCTTACCCGGGGTCACATGTCTCATTCACTTACAAATCTTCTTTTTCGCACTTCCTCAACCAAGTTCATTCTTTTCTTAAGAAATAAAGCTCAATCATATTTCTCTTCTCAGTAATTCAATTCAAAACTTAATTCATTATTTCCTTTAATAATTCAAGTAAAATAATATAATTCTTAAATTCATAATTTTCTAAATAACATTTCAAACAAAATCTCAGATTTGATAGAAATTTCGGCAGCACCTCCCTTGAAACTTGAACTTTGCCACCATTTTCGAGTTCCAACCAAACCATTCTGCAACCCATTCTAACCGGTTCAAAACCAAATCAGTTCAAAACTAAGATGATTCTACAAATTCTTTTCATTTTCATATCTCACGGAAACTGATTCAAAATTAAATCATTTCAAATGTTAAATCCTTTTCAAGTTTGTTTTAAACCAAATTCCAAAATTAAATCAGGTTCAATATCAAAACAAACTTCAATAGTAAATATTTTCTAAAATAAAATCATTTTCAATTATAAAATGTTACCAAAATCTCAAGGAAACCAATTCAATAATTGCCACTTTAATAAAATCAATCACTCAAAATATTCAGGCTTCTCAAACGATCAACAATTTCACCAGGCAAACAATCATAATTATACAAAGCAACTCAGTTTAACCCATACGACACATATGATCACCAAAAAATATATTTTTGCATCGATATCAATTTATAACAATTATAAAAAATAAAATGAGTTTAAGAAAAGTGCCCCTACCTCGCTTGCGACTCAACTACGTGACAAATCTCCATTTTCTCACGGCCCGCAACAGTGAGAGCCACAACCTCAGCTCCGAATAACTTTCGCAGCTACCACAACAGCTCTAATCGCAACATATAATAACCGAAACTCAATTTCCTAGCAATTAACTCTGCCAAAACCTTAGTTAAGATAACAAAATAGTGACAAAAGGACTTTTCGAAACAAAAAACTTACGGCAACTAAGAAGAAACAGAACCAAGTACGGGCAGAGCAGCTCAACAGCGGCAAACTGGTGACAGAGCATAGCTCCTTTAATGGCAGTGGCGTGGGACACAACCCCTCTTCTTCATGATCGACGGCAATGCGTGAAACAGCGCCCCTTCCTCCTCTTATTTGCGACAGCTTTAACGGTAGCGACAGCAATGCCGTCCTCCACCCTCGCATGCGTTCTCTCCCTCTCTCGTCGGTCTCCTCTTCCCGACGACCCAGCTGTGGCAGCTACGAAGGACCGACAACGGTTGAGGGTGACTCAATGGTGGCAGAAGGGTGCGGCTCCAACCGCAATGCTGTTTCTCTCCTCCGTGTGCGTCAACTTCGACGCTCTCCCTCTTCTCGCATGCAATGACGGCGGCATTGGGCTGAGGCGCAATGATGGTAACTTGGCGGTGAGGCATGGCAGATCGGTAGGGATGGGCCATGGCAAGACGCATGGTGGAGGCTCTCTCTTCTCCCTTCCCTTGTTGCGTTGCGGGTTGTCGTGTGTGTGTGCTAACCGTGTGCATCATTGAAGGTGAGGAAAAAGATTTGGGAGGTTGGCGGCTATGGAGGCATGGCTGTGGGGATAAGGAGGTTAGTATAGGGTTTTGTTTGTAATTTAAAGTTACGGATAATGAGTTTCAATTTGGAAATTTAGGGTTAATAAATTAGGATAATTTTAATAAAATTAGGATATAATATATAAATTTAAAATCTAGTTTAACCCCTTAAATTTATTTTTAAAAATATTATTTAATTATTTTTTATAATTGGTATTTAATTAGGTATTCTAATCTAAAATTAGAAATAATAGAATTAAGTTTTTGTTTATAAAAATTAAAGTATTAAATTTCGAAGTCTCAATTATTTAACTAAATCATATAAAATTCTTATTCTCTGACAACTTTTAGGTTGTATAATTTAAATATAAAAAATTATTTAATAATTATAAGATTAAGTAAAATTTATAATTTAATTATCAAAATTTGATTTAATTACTTTTAATAAAATAATTTCTAAAAAAGATTGATCTTGAGCTATATATGCTCTACCCATAATTCTTTCTATGCATTTTCTATCCTCCATGAGACCATGACTAACTATTTCTTTCTTCTTACTATATCAATTCCTAGAACCTACTATTCGTGGCAAAGCTCCTATTGAGAGGAATAGGAGCAAAGGTTGATAAACCACTATTTTATGATTTATTTTGTGCTGAATTGAGTGGAATTTATCAGATTATTCCTACACTTATTCATAAAATTCACATGTTCTACGTTGCCTTCCTGATTTCATGCTATGATTGAAAACTTACTTCCAGAGCTTTTAAATTGTCAAATTTTAACTCCTCTATATACCATTCGATGCCGTGATCTGTGTATTAAAGTGTTTCAGACTTTATGGGGCAAGAGTGGCTTGGAGAATGGAAAGGAAGCTTGCAAAAATAGAAGGAACACAAAAGAATAATGAAGCTGACCAGCGGGACGTGACGCGTACGCGTGATAAGGAATTTCGCCAAACGATACGCACGTGTGACCCACGCGCACGCGTGATGTGCGCCACGTGCAGAAGTTGCAGAAATCACTCCCAGCGATTTTCTGGGCTCTTTTTGGCCTAATTCCAGGCCCAAAAAACATAGATTAGAGGCTGGGAGTGAGGCAGAATGAGGGGAGAGATATTCATTTCACATCACATTCACAGAACTCTTAGGTTTTAGGATTTAGGATTATTATCTCTTTTCAAATTCCAAGTTTAATGTTCTTTGACTTAATTCTCGTCTACTCTTATTGATTCTAATACTTTGATCTATACATTCCTTTTGTGATTGGATTTTCTATTTAAATATAACTTGAGGTATTTCATATTCAAGATTGCTCTCTTTTGATCTATGTTGTTGATATTTGAAATTGGTTATTTGGATATTATTATCTCCTATTACTCTTCTGTTATTTTGTGTTATGCCCCCTAAGTGTTTGACAAAATGTTTGGAAGGATGTTAGAGTAGATTTCTATATTCTTGGTTTTGGTTGAGTAATTGGTGATGCTTGAGTTATCAAACTCCTTTGATTGATTGTTAATTGAAAGCTGCTAATCAACTTGAATTCCACTAACTCTAGTCTTTCCTTGGGAGTTGACTAGGACTTGAGGATTCATATTGAATTATCCACTTGACTTACCTTCATAGTAGAGGTTGACCAAGTGGGAACAACGGACAATTCTTATGACAATTGATAAGGATAACTAGGATAGGACTTCCAATTCTCATATCTTGCCAAGAGTTTTTATTGTTATTTTTCTATTCTCTCTACAATTTACTCTTCTCATTTCTCATCCCCAAAACCGTAATTTACACAACTCATAACCAATAATAAGAACACTACTTCGGTTATCAATTTTATTAGGGGTTTGTTACTTGTGACAACCAAAACTTTTGCACGAAAGAATTCCTTGTCGGTCTAGAAGCTATACTTTCAATGAGAACTTATTTGTAAAAATTCGAAACCGTCAAAAACCTGTTCGTCATAATGGAACCGTTGCCGGGGAGTTACAAACGTGTGCCTTATTATTGGTTATTGTAAATATTTTCTTTTTACTTGCTTGTTAGCTTTAGGACTTCGTTGCGTATCTTTATTAGTTTTTGTTTTTCTTTTCTACTATGAACTTTCACCACTTTGGCTACGAGTTTAGTTCAAATTATGTTGTAGGGAATGGAAGCTATAATGTGAACATGCATCGAGGTTGGGATAATCAGAGATGGGAGGAGCCACAAGGACTTGATCAACCCTCTTGGCAACGACCCCCTCCAATGCACTATGACCAACAACCATATTACGATGTATACCAAGACAATAGTTATGGTGAACCCTTTTGTGACAACCAACCTCCGCCGGATTACTATAGTCAAGAACCATTCCAGGGTGCGCACCGAAACAATGGATATGGTGGACCCTTTGTAGTTACCAACAGGTACCACCATATACCTATGAACCCCCTCCGCAGCATAGCTTTGAACCATCATACTCATAAGTCCCTTGCCATCAAACACCCTCATATGATCCTGACTCGTACCCACCATGCCACCCACCTTATGAGCCATATGAATCATATCCAGAACCATCCCGATTTAAACCCAATTACTCCCAAGAACCACCACCTCTATGTGCACCATATCCATATCCATCTACCCACGAGCCATATGATCATGATCGTGCATGCCAAGCAGAACAAGAACCAGGGGATCGTCTTAAGGAAATAATGGATCGACTTCATGCAACTCTTTATCAGCTGGAGTAAGCGATAAGTCGATTAGCTTCCCAACATTCAGACACTCAAGGTACCCCCACGGCATCACGTGGAGAGTCTACTGAAGAACTCAGCATGAAAGAGAAGCTAGAAACTCCGGTGGACAGTGAGCAGCATAACTTTGTGTTGGAGCAGCTGGAGGAAGCTATAATTGTTGAAGAGGAAGAGGTGGTCGAAGACTTAGGAGATGCTGAACCTCCATGGGAATCTAGAGTTGTAGAGTATTCTTCCAATAAGCTTGAAATTAATGTTGAGGAGGATCATGCACAACCTCCAAGGCATGTTCCTTATGAAGAAGTGGATAGAATAATTCAAGAGGCGAGTTCCCTTGAAAATGATGATCACGAATTAGACCCCTCTTTGTATGACTCTGCGTCCACCATTGAACCCTTTGAGCTCGAAGAATCTTCCCCAAGTGAATTTGAATTTGATGAGGAGGTAGACTTTTCTCAACATCCAACTTATGACCTGAGTGACGGGGAAGAATCAGAAGAATTTGATGAGGTTGCGGTTGAAGTTGAAGAGGTTTGCAAAGAGGTGGAAGAATTCAAGGAAGAACATAAAGGAATAGAATTCGCAAGACCATTAAAAACAACTCTCCCGAAACCATTACCATCTAATACAACATTCAAGTGGGTAAAGTTCTTATCTTCAACCTTTGCTTTCCCACTTGAATACAGGTTACTTGAAACGAATGGTAAGCTTAGCACTCTTTGTGGCTTTAAGAGCAAGAGAGAGATGGTCAGTGGCAGGAGTTATCATGCAAGGTTAAGGATGGTTGTATGCTCCAAGTTTAGATACACGGGTTGGTGCAGAGCTCAAATGCATGGGTTTAGAAGGCTGTTTGGACATTCTGATGAGGATTCACTCTCTTGCCACCCGGTTGGAATAATGTAGATCAATTTAAAGATGGGTGCAAAAGCAAGGTTTGGGATTCCGGAATTCAATCTGGCACTCCACACTCTTGGGGTCGTGTTACTTGCTTCAATTTGCTTGAGGACTTTCTGCATCTGATTTGGGACCCCAGAGGTTGCTGGAAGTACAAAAGTTGGTGGAGATTCCTGGATGAGTTCAAGCAAAAGCCGCCATGACAGGGAGCTCTTCAATGTCCAATTTAAGGGCAATAACTAAAAGTGCTAGGTGGAAAATAACCCACCATGGTATGATCGTCCCTTTTCACCTTTAGTTCTATTTTATTTTATGCTTACTCGTCATAATTTAGAAATCATAACTCATGCATCATTACCTACATTTCATTCTGCATACTGCATTTAAAAAAAACTGAACAGAAAGTTGCGTGGGAACACTGCAAAGCATGCCAATTGCACAAGCTTCATCACGCGTACGCGTAGCCCACGCGTACGCGTCATCTAAAAATTTAGCACCAAACGCGTACGTGTCAATGACGTGCACGTGTAACCTTGCGAATTCAACGTAAAAGGTGTATTGGCTAAAAGTTGGGTTGGTTTGGTGCTGGCATTGTGCCCAAGGCATAAATTGCATCACGTGTACACGTCCCTAACGCGTGCGCGTCGTTTTCAAACTATATGCTTCCACGCGTGCGCATGCTTAAGGCGTACACATAACCTCCATTATTAGCACATCACGCGTAGGCATGCGCGACGCCCACGCGTCACACAAAAAATTATGTTCTCTTTAGAGCAGGCAGAGGGTTGTGCGAAAATGACGCTGGAACTGTGTGTTTAGCACCATTTCAGTCGACGCGTACGCATCACCTTTATTTATCCCCCTTCACATGTTCGTGTGCTTGACGCCAGTACTCATGAGTCTGAGGTGCCAGCTGGCATGATTATCCTTATCTGGTGTGTTATGGAAGGAAAGGAAATATACCTTCCACGGTTCATCAGACAGTATATGGCCCGAGTACATGTCTGAGGCACCCTCTCATTTCCATATCTGATTACCCAGCTGGCTCGCCAAGCTAAGGTACCTTGGGAGCTTAAGGATGAGAAGCCACCGGCTGCCGACTGCAGAAAGATTATACCGCACGGCAAGCGGTTCGGTTCTCTAGGCCACAGAGTCCCTGCCATTACTGCCCCTACAGATGCCGCCACAACTTCTGCAGTACCTTAGCATCTACAGCCCAATCTACTCCCGCAGCCCCATCACCAGTTTCTCAGCCTATCTACCACCTGGTAAACCGCTTCTTTGACTGCCTGGATCAGATGGAGTGCCGCAACCGGCGGTGTTATGAGAGATCCGACGCTATCAGCATCTAAAGCTGATGATCAGGTCTGGACACACTGACATTCCCTCTGAGCCTGACACACCATCCGATTCTGACACCTCATCCGAGTATTCTGAGGAGGAGCATGACCAGGCCGAGGATGAGGAGGCAGAGACCCAGGCAGATATCCAACAGGATGAGTCTCAGCCTGTACAGATTATAGAGCCTCTGACACCAGTCCAGCCACCAGCACCTACAGAGCCCACAGCAGAGCCTTCCGGAGCTGATGACTCTTCCCACCCGACCTAATTGAGCATCGGGGACGATACTATTATATAAGTGTGGGGAGGTATATATAATAATAGATGTTGGTCAATTGATAAATTCTTAAGAAATATACCCTCTTCTTAAACTAGGAAATCATAGATTGACTCACATTGAATGAAGTTGAAACTTCTTAGTAGCTTGCATGACAGGTTTAGGTAGTGGAACATGGACATGAGCTAAGAACACACAACCCGTGAGTTTTGATCTTAATTACATGGTTACATTATTTAACCATAATATTTTATTCTTGTGTATTTTCTTCTCTATGATTATAATCTATAATTTGTTTCATTCTATATGTCCATTATTTAGTGTATTTTCATGCTTGCATATGATTGATGCCATTATTTTATTAACTCACTTATCCCAAATTAGCCTACCATTGTAATCACCTTTGTTTGCCACCTTGAGCCTTTTAATCCCCATTTGTTTTGTATTTTACCACATCACTGGCCTTAAGCAGAAAAACAAAATTATTTATCCCATTGAATCTTTGGTTAGCTTAAGGTAGAGATTGTGTGCTAACTAAGTGTGGAAAAACTGTGAGAACTTGGGTTGATAAGAGGATGTTGAATTCTATTGACAAGTTTTTTGGATTTTGGGATGCCTACTCATATAAAACCAGAAATACCATATGCATTGATTTTCGTATATTGCAAAAAAAAGAGAGAGTACATTGATTTTCTTATGTTGCAAAAAAAATGTACAATACATGAGTAGGGGATAAAATAACCCTAATATTAAATTAATAAAAAGATCAATGCATACATGGTGAAAATAAAAAAATGTACAATACATGAGTATGTGAATTATAAAAGATTGGGAATTATGGGTAGTTAAGAATAATTTCACATAAAAAATAGAGTATATGTATGTTAGGTAAAAGCCTGAATTAGCCAAAGATTCATATTATAGCTCACTTGGCCATACATATATCCTCACCCTTACCTTAGCCCCATTACAACCTTGAAAAGACCTCATGTTGTTTGCATTTATACACTAAATTTCTGTTGATTGGTTAGATGAAGAAAAAGTTTTTAGAAAGCACGATTAGAGGAGATTTGAGATGTTTAACCCTAAACACTTGAGTGATTAGAGTGCATATACAAATCCAGTGAGGGTTCAACTGCTCATTCCATTATATCCACATTTTACCATTGCTTGTCTTGCAAGTTGTGAACTCTTTTGATAAACTCAACTCAATTGTGAAAATGTTTTGATATGAATTAGCCTTTGATTGTACATATATGATCACTTGGGAATTTGATTCATTCTGACCACGTGTATGCTTTTATATATATATAGTGAAATAGTAACTAGAATATCATGCTGCATATAGGTAGCTCACATCTAGATAGACTGCATTGCATTTCATGCATCCTATCATTTTGCCTTCACTCCTTAATAGCTTCTCTTGAGCTTAGCATGAGGACATGCAAATGTTTAAGTGTGGAGAGGTTGATAACTACTATTTTATGATTTATTATGTGCTGAATTGAGTGGAATTTATCAGATTATTCCTACACTTATTCATAAAATTCACATGTTCTACGTTGCCTTTCTAATTTCATGCTATGATTGAAAACTTGCTTCCAGAGCTTTTAAATTGCCAAATTTTAACTCCTCTATATATCATTCGATGTCGTGATCTGTGTGTTAAAGTGTTTCAGGCTTTATGGGGCAAGAATGGTTTGGAGAATGAAAAGGAAGCTTACAAAAATGGAAGGAACATAAAAGAATAATGAAGCTGACCAGTGGGACGTGACGCGTACGTGTGACTGACGCGTATGCGTGATAAGGGATTTTGCCAAATGACGCGCACACGTGATTTGTGCCACGTGCAGAAGTTGCAGAAATTACTCCCAGCGATTTTTGGGCTCTTTTTGGCCCAATTCCAGGCCCAGAAAATACAGATTAGAGGTTGTGAGTAAGGCAAAATGAGGGGAGAGATATTCATTTCACATTACATTCACAGAACTTTAGGTTTTAGATGTAGTTTTAGAGAGAGAGGCTCTCTCCTATCTCTTAGGTTTTATGATTTAAGATTTCTTTAGGATTTAGGATTATCTTTTCTCAAATTCCAAGTTTAATGTTCTTTGACTTAATTATCTTTTACTCTTATTGATTCTAATACTTTGATCTATACATTCCTTTTGTGATTGGATTTTCTATTTAAATATAACTTGAGGTATTTCATATTCAAGATTGCTCTCTTTTGATCTATGTTGCTGATATTTGAAATTGGTTATTTGGATGTTATTATCTCCTAGTGCTTTTCTGTTATTGTGTTATGCCCCCCCAAGTGTTTGACAAAATGCTTGGATGGATGTTAGAGTAGATTTCTATATTCTTGGTTTTGGTTGAGTAATTGGTGACGCTTGAGTTATCAAACTTCTTTTATTGTTAATTGAAAGTTGCTAATTAACTTGAATTCCATTAACTCTAGTCATTCCTTGGGAGTTGACTAGGACTTGAGGATTCATATTGAATTATCCACTTGACTTACCTTCATAGTAGATGTTGACCAAGTGGGAGCAATGGACAATTCTCATCACAATTGATAAGGATAACTAGAATAGGACTTCCAATTCTCATACCTTGCCAAGAGTTTTTATTGTTATTTTTCTATTCTCTCTATAATTTACTCTTCTCATTTTTCATTCCCAAAACCCCAATTTACACAACTCATAACCAATAATAAGAATACTTTCCTGCAATTTCTTGAGAAATGACCCGAGGTTTAAATACTTCGGTTATCAATTTTATTAGGGGTTTGTTACTTGTGACAACTAAAACTTTTGCACGAAAGGATTCCTTGTCGGTCTAGAAGCTATACTTTCAACGAGAACTTATTCGTAAAAATTCTTAACCGTCAAAAACCCGTTCGTCAAAGGTCAATAAATATAGTAGTATAAAGCTCCTATTGGGAAGCTAAATTAATTACTCCTTGAATAGTAGTATAAAGCTCCCTTTGCCCTTGGAGAATTGAAATGAGAGTGTCATTTATTGGTGCTTGAGATGAATAGGATGGTTTATTGTTTGGGAGAAACAGTTCATAATAGGAAGGTATTTCTTCTTGGTAAGGGCATGGATGTGGTGTATATTGAGGTGGTGGTTCTTGGTTGTAATTGTGTTGGAATTAGGGTGGTTCTATGTATGGTTCATATGGTTTATATGGTGGTTGGTATGGTGGATAAGAATTAGGGTCATATGAAGGTGTTTGGTGGTATGAGGCTTGTGAGTATGGTAGTTCAAAACTATGTTGAGAAGGAGGTTCATAGGCATATAGTGATGGTTGTAGACAATCAAACGGAGGTCCACCATTGCCATTGGATTGGTATGCATCTTGGAATCGTTCTTGCTCATAGTATGTTGGAGGAGATTGTTGCCAAGATGGTTGATCATAAGCATATGGCTACTCCCATCTTTGATTCTCCCATCCTTGATCCAAGCCTTCATTGTTGTTCTCATTTCCTACAACATAGTTGTAACTACACTCATAGTCAAAGGGGTGAGAATTCATGGTGAAAAGATAAAATAAAATTAAAAGCTGATAAGAAATAATGAAAACAAACTCCTAAAACTAACAACAACTAACAAAGAAGCAAAAGGCAAACATATTCACAATATTTACGATAATCAATAATAAGGCACACATTTGCAACTCTCCGGCAACGATGCCAAAAATTTGACGGAGGATAAATGTCGGTAAAGAATTTCTCAATAAAATCGCATTGCAAGTATATATCTAAACCGACAATTAAATCTCAATCAACGTTTAATTTGTTTGTCACAATGTAAATCAATAAAAATAACCAAAGTATTTAAACATCGGGTCGTCCCTCAAAGAAATTGCAGGGAAGTATACTTATTATTGGTTGTGGGAAAGTATTTTTTGGGGTTTTTGAATGATAAACAAGGAATGTAAATAACAAGAAAATAAACTAACAACTAAGAAAACTCCTAGTAAGGGATGAGAATTGGAATTCCTATCCTCATTATCATAGTCAATTGTGATGGTAATTGCCTTTTGCTCTAACTTAGTTAACCTCTAACAATTGAAGAAAAGTCAAGTGAGCAGAATCAACTTAAGTTCACTAGTCCTAATCAAAGAATAGATTTAGTAAAGCTCAAGCCAACTAGCAACTTTCAATCACCAATCAACAAGAGACTTTGACAATTCAAGAGTCTCCAAATTACTCAGTCCAAGCCAAGAACAAAAAAATCTAATTTAAAATCCTACCAAGCATTTTATCAAACACTTGGAAGGCACAAAATAAAAACATAGAAAATTAACACAAAATAGTAAAATCTAAGACTAACAATTGCAAGCGAACAATAGCAACAAATTAAAGAAAGCAACAATAATCATAAAATATCTCAAAATGCATTAAAAGGAAATTGTAATTAACAAGGAGTCATAAACACTAAAGTCACAAGGTAAAGGAAACAACATATAAAACTAAGAAAGCAAAGAGGTAATAGCCAGAAATAAAGGAAATTGAAAATTGATAATAAAAGGAGAAACCCTAAAACCTAGAGAGAAGAGAGAGCCTCTCTCTTTCTCTAGAATTCTACATCTATCTAAAACTAAAGTGTGTGAATAAATGAATGGTTCCCCCCAATCCTCCTTCACTCCCATCCTGTAATTATGTGGACTGGGCTCCAAATTGGGCCAGAATTGAGCAATAAAATTGCCAGTGCATAGTTCAAACGACGCATACGCATGGCTGACCTATTTAATTGCTTTATGTGTAACCTGAAGTTTTTTCCAGATTTATTTGGCTGCCTTGCATCTGGACACCTTTCGGTACTCTTCAAAGCTAATAGCATAGTGAAAAAGGTTGATGACTTTAACATTCAGCTCCACTTTCTTCTTATCGTCATCATTCCATTCAGTTTCTTCTTTTGGTGTCACCACTCTATCAGCACTTATTTTTTTTTGGAATCTTGGGGCTGCCTACAACAATCTTCCATATGTTATAGTCAATGGATTGGATGAAAATCCGTATCCTCTCTTTCCAGTAAGCATAGTTCCACCCGTTGAAAAAGGGAGGCCTGTTGTTTTACCGGCCTTCATTTAGAGTATAGGTAACTATGGTGAAGCTTTTCTCCAAGCGGTGAAGCTTGATTCTTGAGACCTTGGCTCTTGATAACAATTGAAGGTTTGATTAGCAGATATTTTATACGCTTTTTGACATCACTTTCATATAGTTTTTAGTAGTTTTTGTTTAGTTTTTATTGAGTTTTTATAGGTTTTAGTGTTAAATTCACATTTTTGGATTCTACTATGAGTTTTTGTATTTTTGTACAATTTCAGGTATTTTTTGGATGAAATTGAGGAGTTGGAGTAGAAGTCTTATTTAGAGACAGAGAAAGCACTGCAGATGCTGTCTGGATTTGACCTACCTACATTCGGAAATTTAGTTTTTTTTTTTAGTTTTTATAGGTTTTAGTGTTAAATTAACATTTTTGGATTCTACTATGATTTTTGGTGTTTTTGGGCAATTTCAGGTAATTTTTGCTTAAAATTTAGGAACTGGAGCAGAAGTTTGATTCAGAGACAGAGAAAGCACAGCAGATGCTGTCCAGATCTGACCTGCTTGCATTTGAAAGAGCTTTTCTGGAGTTACAAAAGTTCAAATGGAGCGCTCTTAACGGCTATGGAAAGCAGACTTCCATAACTTTCCAACAATATTTAATGGTTTATACTTTTCTTCGGATTAGAAGGCCCAAAACTGGCGTCCAACGCTAGCTTCCTACCCCCTTCCTGGCATCCAGCGCCCAAAAGCAGAGACCAACGTCCAAACGTCCAATGAGGACCCCCTAGCTGGTGTTCCACGCCCAAGAGACCTCATAGCACATGGATCTCATCAATGCTCAGTCCAAACACTCACCAAGTGGGCCCCAGAAGTGTATTTTAGCACTAAATAGAATGTTTTACCCTTACTAGTCATTTGTTTAGTATTTAAGGGATTATATTTATGTAATTGAGACCTTCTTCAATCCTTTTACAGATTAGTTTCATTTTACATTGTATTTTACTTTCAGTATGAGTTTTTAAACCTCCTAGGTTGAGGGGAGAAGCCCTGCTGAGTCCTATGAATTAATAAAAGTACAAATGTTTCTCTTCGATTCGTGTTTGATTAATTCTAAGATGTATATTCGTACTTCATTGTGGTGAATAGGATGATTTGACAAATTAGCTCTATTAATCACATTAAGACGAACGTGCCTGACAAACACCCGCGTCTACTTGGGTTCAGAGTGCATCTTTCACCGAACAATGACGAACCAACAACTTGAATATACGTCTCTCAGACGGCTAATCCACGACTTCGTTGGGGACTTCTCGAGACATCAGTTAAGCTAATTTTCGGAGAGATTAGGGTCTTTGTGGTAGAGGCTAGAACCCAAAGATGCAGCATTCTCTTATCTGGAAGATCCGACCTTATCTGTGGCATTTTGAGTAGGATCATTAAGGAGAATGGACTGTACGAGCTTCACCCTCAATTAGAATGGATCTACACTAAACCTGGGGTTCAGATCTGGGGGAGTATTGGCAGCTGCTCAAACTAGTGTCAATCACATATAGCCTGCCATTGAAGAAATCACTCACAAGTAAAGAGAGCAGAAATACCAGAGTTAACTGAGAAAGACAATGCAACTCCAATCCTTAACCATATTCCTATCATTTATTCCAATTCGGTATTCCTTTCACACTTCACTCTTACAAGCTCCATATATAACATAAAATCAACAACCTTCTGATCTGCCTGACTGAGACCTGCAAGATAACCATAGCTTGCTTCAAACCACAATCCTCGTGGGACCGACCCTGACTCGCTCAGGTATTACCCTAAACCCTAGATCAGGTACTTTATTTTATTTTATTTTATTTGAGTCTTTTATTTTTATTTTCTTCTTCTCAATTTTTCAAAAATTTCAAACCCTTTATCAAAATATTTTTCTTCTCTTTGTTTAATCTTTGTTCTTTGTTTAAGTCTTATGTTCTTATTGAGTCTTTTATTTTTATTTTTCCTTCTCTATTTTTTTGAAAATTTTAAAAAGGTTTTTCAAAAATATTTTTATTTTCTTTGTTTAATTGGTTAGAGCCTTGTGCTTATGTTCTTGGTAATCGTTGTTCCTTTGAGTCTTTCTTTCTAAAAATTTTCAAAAATAATTTTTCTTTGTGTAAATCTTGTGTCAAGTCTTTAAGTTTGGTATTTTCTTGTTATTTTTCTTTTGTTTTTTGAAAATTGTGTTTTGGTTTTCTAAAAATTTTAAGTTTGGTGTTCTTTTTATGTTCTTGTGTTCTTTGAGTCTTTTGAATTTTGTTTTTCGTGTTCTTGTTAGTCTTTAAAGTGTTATTGAGTCTTGTTTGTGTCTTGATCTTAAAATTTTAAAGTTTGGTGTCCCCTTGTGTTTCCCTCCAAAATTTTTCGAAAATTAGGGGTGTTAGATCTAAAAATTTTAAGTTTTGTGTCTTTTATTTGTTTTCCTCTTTCATCATTAAATTCAAAAATAAAAAAATATCTTTTTCATTTTTATTTTCTACATAATTTTCTAAAATAACAAATAAAATTCAAATTTTGATTTTAAATTTTTATCTTATCATATCTTAGTTGTTAAGTTTTCAAAAATTAAATCTTTTCAAAAATAAAAATAATATCTTTTTCAAAAAAAATTTTATATTTATCTTTTTCAAATTTTAAAATTTAAAAACTAAAATTTCACTTTTCAAAATTAAATTTTTTTCAAAGTCTAATTTCTTATCTTATCTTTTTTCTAATTTTAAATTTTAATGTCAAATCTTTTCTTATCTTATATCTTATATCTTATATCTTATTTTGAATTCAAACCTTTTCTTAATTAACATCTTATCTTCTCTCTCTTCTTTTTTAAAACTTCCTAACTAACTTTTCTCTTTCTTAATTTTCGAAAATTATCTCTCTTCTTCTCTCTCTTCTTTTTCAAAATTACCTAACTAACTCTCATCTCTCTTAATTTTCGAAAACTTCTTCATCTTCTCTCTCCTTTATTTTCGAAAATTTAACATTAAAATTTTAAAATCTTTTTAAATTAATTAACTTAATTTTTAAAAATTAATTTATAAAATAAATAAATAAATATTTTAACTCTTATTTACTTTTTCTATTTATACTGCTCTTCTTCTCACATCTATATTATTCGAACTCTACTCCCCCTCTCTATTCTACCTTCTCATCTTTCATCCTCTCTTATTTACTTCTATCTCCTATTTTCAAAGTATTCTTTTTTTATTTTTTTATGTCTTCTTCTTCTTTCTCCACATCTCACTTTAAGGAGGAGCTTTTTGCCTATTGGCAGAAACAGTCTTTTTCTTTTCTTTTTTTCTTTTTTTTCTTGTCTATGACCATGAACAGGGATAAAGAACCCTTCTTGACTCCTGATCCTGAACTTGAGAAGACTCTAAGGAGGCGTTTACAACAAGCTAAAGCACAGCACTCCGGAAGAGACCTTTCAGAAAGTTTTGAACAAGAGAGAATAGACATGGCCGAACCTCAAGAGGAGCCAAGAAAGGTCCTTGGTGACTTCACCATGCCTACCTCTGACTTTTATGGCAGAAGCAGCGCTGTACCTGCCATTGGAGCTAACAATTTTGAGTTTAAACCTCAGTTAATCTTTCTTTTGCAACAGAACTGCAAATTCCATGGAATTCCACTGGAAGATCCACATCAGTTCTTTGTAGAATTTTTACAGATCTGTGATACTTTCACTACAAGAAACAAGGAGTTTAGCTACAGAAAAAATCATGGCTAAACTTCAAGATAACGGTAGCAACTATACATTGGCCACGAAAAAATATTTGTGGCTAATCAGGGGGTTGCATTTTCAATTTGCCACAATTTTAGAGTTACTAGCCACAGTTTTAAACACCGTGGAGACCTTCAAAAAGTCACGATTCGTATATCATTACCCACACTTAATGTCGTGGCAAAATAAAAATTATCAAATTGAAAAGTATATTTCTACCACACTTCATCTGTAGCTAATTTGTGCAGGCCGAATTTTTCAGCCACAATATTTTCCGTGGCTAACGCTGGGTTATTTAAACACGCTATTTTCGTGGCTAACATGCACTGGTTTTTATATTCCATTCGTGGCTAATTTATACTAATTTGCTACGTTTTTTTCTGTAATTAACTTCTTTTTTATTGTTTCATAATATGTAGCTTTCGTTTTAATTTGACCGTGGCTAATTGAACAGTTTTATTAAATTAAAATTATATTTACGTATATAACATTAATAAAGTAAGTCAAACTTTATAAATATATAATATTTAATATTTTTTAATAAAAAATGTAATAAAGATTTAGAATAATAATAATAATAATAATAATAATAATAATATTTTAAAATTTTAACTATTATTTAATAACTATACTAACTAAATGTCTGACATATCACCAGACATACTAGGTACTTCATCGTCATATTTTGATGATAAAAATTTGTGTAGAGCTGCCAATTGAATTTTGGTTTCTTCATATCCGTCTAACTTTTTCTCTAATGTTTCAACCTGCTTCTCTAAAGTTAACACATGTTGCTGAGATACGTTGCTGGAGACTCTTCCGGTTGTAAATCAAAAAATACGCTTAGACTTGCCAAAACCTACTAGACATACATCACTACTAAAACCTCGTACACGCCCTACATTTTCAGCCCCAAAGACCTTTCCAATTGCATCATTCGGATGAGCTAACACTTTCGAAGGTACTCCTTCAGCAGCAGCACGTTCTTGATCTTCAGGCAAATGCTCTAATATTTGCTCCTACACAAGAAAAAAAAATTAGATTAGTGTATACCAAGTTTTAATTTATAAAATTAAATTATACATTAAACTAAAACAAATAACATAATAACTTACCGCTAAATTGTGCCCACCATTTACATAATTTCCATTCTTCTTCACCAGAGTCGACAGAATAACTTCATTCCGATATACAGATCTTCCTAACTTTTTTTCCTATCATAAGATAGTTACATTATCAACGCCTTTTTTTTAGAACAACTACAAATACAATAGGAATAAACGTTCAAATAGCATTTCATTTGCTCTTCTAGCATTGCTTTTACTACCACCAGCATTTGATACTTGAAGCTTCTCTCGATTTTTTCTATTTTGCAAGCACTGTTTCTAAAATTTATAATCACAAAAAATAAAGGTAATATTGTTATAAAAATAACAAGAAAAAAAGATAACTGTAATAAAAAAATAATAATATAACAGTACTACTAAAAGAAACATTATTCTCTCACCTTTATCTTAAGATTTGTGTAGTGATGCACAAAAGCCGCCCATTCAATAGGAGGTATATCTGAATTAATCTTAGTTGCTAGAATTTCTTCTTTTGTTTTATTAGGATAAAAATAAATATTCCGTAACGAATATTTGTAGGCTTTCCATGGATCACCCAATGTCCTTAGTGCCCATTTAATGCTAGCAGCATAATCAAACTCAAAGTTTTTCTTCAAAATATTTATACACAATGTTAAAATTTATATTGTTCATCCCTTTACTTATTTTTTCTCAAAGTACTATTTTCTATCGTGATCTATAACAATCACTAAAATGAGAGCATATAACATTTTAAGTTAAAAATAAAAAATAAAAAACAGACCTAATGAGTGAAAAAACAAACCAATTCTACACAATGAATTTTTTAAGGTTGACCTAATAAAAATATAGCCAGATACATGCATTTCCCCAATAACATTAATATCCTTCTCTCATTTATCTCTCTTTCAAAACGTACAAATACTATTAATCAAGCTAGCCAGCAAGCATTTTTCAAAACACTCATAGTTTATCAACATTGTTTGTATTTCCAACAATACAACCAAATTCAAATAAGGTATCATCACTCTTATTTAATACTAGATCCAATCCTCTTACCTTGCCTATTTCAAGTAGTACTCCCTCGGAAATTCTCTCTTTATTAACTATTCTTAAGCTGTTTTTTTTTAATGTTTGCATATCTCACATCTTTTGAGAACATGATATCTAAATAATTTATGAGTACAAGACATATCAAAATTTTCAAACTTATATAATATTATCATATTCCAAGATCACAGAAGAAAAATCAAAATAATATACATGAAATTAAATGGGAAAATACAAGAATTGAACAAAACTAAACATTAAAAATGAAAAAGGCGCATAGATTAAAAAAGATAAAGGTAAATTTTAAAAGGCAGAAAAAATTTTGGTTTTTTCTAAAGTATACATACTTTCTTCAATATAGTTCCACTGCTTTTTTGTGTTGTCTTCAGGCATCTGATCCCATCTTTGAATTGAAATTGGACACAGCATTGCTCTACGGGCCATTAGACCCAGAAACCGTACCAATAAATTTGCGCCATTGTCTCGACCTTGTCCATGGCCATCAAGTTCCATCATGACTTTTTCTCCCTTTTTTAAATGCCAAACTTGAATGGCACTCATTTTGTGAGCTGTAATTTCTTCCGGTAGAAGTATCTATAAACGAATGCAACATTGAATAAAAGAAATAAATCAAATATTAGAACATAAAAAATCACGTAAAAATTTGAAATTACATCTACCTTTGACATTCACAACTAAAGGGTCGTTATGATCTTTTTTAGTGAGTGCAGTTGGTTGCTCATTCGTCATGTCTATACCCAAAGATCCAGCATCGCCTTGGTCGAGATTTATTTCATCCAAACCCTCTGCAAATTCTTCATTACTGTTGATATTTTGTGGTTGTCGAAGTTCTGCTAGAAGGGTCTCTCCTGAACTACTACGTTTTTGCTTCCTGAGAAAATCTGCCAAAACAAACTAACAAATAACACTCAAATGAAGAAAAAAATGTTCGATATTTTTTATTTGAAAAATGTTGTCATATGAGACGACTCATATAATGTGTTAAAGGAAGTACCTTCACGTGCTATAGAGTAACAGATTCAAAATAAGACGTGAACAGAGTGATGGGTGGTTATCTTAAGTTTCCGCCAAATGGTATATTAAAAATTAAGCGCACTTTGAAATTTTAAATCTTGAATATTCAGTATAGTCATGGTTGTTGTTGCCGTCTTTTTACTTTTTTTTATTTTGAAAATCTTTTTTAATTATACTTTTTATTATCTATTAAATAAACCTTATATTAATTTATTTCTAATACAATAGTTATTTATTTATTTATTTTTTAATGGTCAAATACGATTAGAAATTTAATTTTTAATTTTTAATCTATATATTTTTATCTTTAAACTTTTTAATAATATTAAATAACGTAAAAATCATTTTAATAAATATACGACCCTCACAATTTCTCACTACATGTGAATGATGATTCAAACGATGCACTATAATTTAATTATTTTTCTATTTTGCACGAAACAATAGTAAGAGTTATACATTAACTCAGTTTTGTAAATGTTTTTACCTAAAAAATTTAATGTTTCTTAAATTTTAATTACTAAGTCCGTATTTAAAATTTAATTTTATAAGAAAAATTATAAAATTTATTTAATAAATTTTACAAATCCGTTTATGTTATTACTTAATAAAATTAAGAACTTTTATAGGAGTGAGTACATAATCATTAATTTATTAGTATTAATTTCTTACAAGTAAGATTAACAACTTAATTTAGATACGAATTCATGTGATGAACGATCTTGAATTTCAAATTAAACTAGTTCATTAATTTGTATTTTGTGAATCAATTTATTAGAAAGGTGATGAATCAATTTTTGCTTGATGCCTTGATGTATTCTTGTTTTTGTTTTGAATTTAGAGTGAAAAGAGTGATTAAAAAAACTAAGAAAAATTAATATTTTGGTAAAAAAAAATTAGACAATACTTGGAATGGAAAGTTTATTAAACCTTTAAAAGTACCCCATATTAAGGGTAATTTTTAGTGTTTATTTTTTAATTTATTTTTTAATCTAAGTCGTCAATGATAAATTTTTCAAAGAATTAATAAAAAAAGATGTCTTCTATAATTTTAAGTTGTTACTAACAGATTTTTCATAAGTTTAATAAAAAAATAACTAATTATCCTCTTATCTTTAGTTTTTGTATTGTCTTTTATTATATTTCTCATAACTTTAGTCAAAAATAATTATTCAATATTTAATATCATCTTATAGCATTAGATATTTTAATATTAGTGCATACTATATTACTCACTATCACTATAAATCAACCTTAAACGTATAAAACCATCAAAGCTAATAGTTGTTAAATAATAAAATTAAATTATCTCGTATTATTATTATAAAAACATCCAGATCAAAGCCAATTCTCTGAGACCTCGAGAAACTCTAGAGTAACAAATTATCTAGGATGCATCAAATATTGTCTAAATATCTATTTCATCATCATCATCGCAGTCATTATCATCATTTTCGTCAACATGCATTTCATCCTGATCTGCTTCATCAATCTCGTCCCTCGTCAATTGAAACTCTTTAAGATTCTCTACTTGTTGCTCACAAAATGGTATGTCTTCCACCAAAGATTCATCTAATTCCTCCTCATTCAAATCTCCCATATCAAATAAATCTCTGGGTTTCATATGACAAACAGAACACCAACCTTCATCAACTGGATCATCAATATAGTAAACCATTCTTGCATCTGTTGCAAGAATAAATGGTTCATCTGTTTCATTATCACCGGTGTGTATCAAGTTAGAAAAATTTACACTTGTGATCCCAAATTGATCTATCTTGATTCCCTTGTTAAGTGTGGTATCAACCCAAATACATTTGAACAACACAACCCTCAGCTTGCCAAAGTAGTCTAACTCTATCATATCTACCACTTTACCATAGTATGTATTGTCGCTTGCTACTATAATAGGGTTCCTGCCATTTGAAACACTATTAGTAATAGCAGACATAACCACACCACTATTTTGTGTTTTAAGGCCTTGATCTTTCTTCATTGTACGAAACTTGAACCCATGAATATTAAACTCCTCAAACCTCTTCACAATATCATTAGGCCCTTCTGCAAGCCACTTGATTTCGGGAGTAATATCTGGATCATTGTTTTTTGCAACCTACATGTGTTAATAGATTAGAAATATGTGATCCTAAATTCTATTTTGGAACAAACAAGTTTTACAAAATGTAACTAACTCACATAATCCCTAAACCACTCATGGAATTTGGCATGGATGTATTCTTCAACGAGCTTGGTTGCATTTTTCTACCACGGTATATTCTGGCAATCTCACATCTACATTTTCTGGTAAAGTAGATTACAGTTATGTAATAGTTATAGAAAATAATTGAAATCTAAGTTAGAAATAACAACATAACTCACTCGCGAAACTTGTCCACCAGTGAACAATTTGTCAACACATAACGATGGGCCTGTAATTTCTCTGTTGGTGTTAACGAACAAATCTTATGAGCTCCACGAGATATTCCTAAGGCTGGAAAAATCTTAGATAAGACAGTAGAGCAACTACTACAAGTGTTTTCATTTTGGTCATCGTTGCGCCTTGGTCGGTTGAACCTTGTCTCAATATTGCCATCCTCCAAATATCTAGAGCAGAAAGTTAGACATTCCTCTATTATGTAACCTTCAGCTATGCACCCTTCTGGTGCAGCCTTGTTACGGACATAAGATTTTAAATGTCCCAGGGCCCTAATAACAAAAAGAGAAAATTAGTTATCCATAAAAATATATCGTAACAAATAGATTCAATTAAAACTTGTTAGAGTGCCAAAATTTACCTTTCAATAGGATACATCCATCTATACTGCACTGGACCTGCAATCATTGCTTCCTCTACCAGATGAATAACTAGATGAACCATAATAGTGAAAAATGTTGGAGGAAATATCATTTCCATGTGACAAAGCGTCAAAACAATTCGCTGTTGTAGTCTTTCTAAATTCTTTAGTGATAATGATTTGCCTGAGACTTCTCTAAAATAGTTGCACAGCTCGATAAGAACGGATATAACCTCCTTCGGCAAGGATCTTCTAAGTGCAATTGGCAAGATATGTTCTAGAAGAATGTGTGAATCATGGCTCTTTAGACCGCTTACCTTTCGTTTTTTAATATCAACACATCTAGAAATATTTGAAGAGTAACCATCTAGAAAAGAGACACTCTTTAGAACACCTAAAAAAATATCCTTGTCAACATTTTTCATTCTAAAGCACGAGGCAGGGTACTTGGAAGAATTAGGATATGGATGGAGTTGTTCTCTAATTCCCATCAACTGCAAGTCCTTACGAGCTTGCAAGTTGTCTTTAGTTCTTTGTTTATCATCAAGTATAGTAAAAAGCACATTATCACACACATTTTTCTCTATGTGCATCATGTCAAGACAATAACGAACAAGATTATCCTTCCAATATGGTAAATCCCAGAAAATACTTCTTTTTTTCCATTGTAGTGGGATGTTGCCATCGTTGACTGCATCTTGAGGTCTTTTTCGACTACTCTCAATTTGGGACAAAAACCTTCTTCCTGATAACGTCGGAGGTGGGCCTCTTAGTTCTGTATGGCCATCAAAAGAGTGTTTATTGTGCCTATACTCGTGATCATCGGGTAACCATCGATGATGTCCCATAAAGCAATACTTCATGCCAAACTTCAACCTTCTGAAGACTGTATCGAAGTTACATGATGGACAAGCGAGGTTCGTATGTGTATTCCACCCAGACATATTATCAAGACCTGGAAAATCACTAATAGTCCAAAATAATGCAGCATGCATACGAAAATTGTTACCATCAATAGAATCGTAGACATCAACACCTTTCCATAATTCGTTCAACTCACAAATAAGTGGTTGCAAAAAAATATCAATATTATTTCCAGGCATCTTTGGACCAGGAATTATCATAGACATTATAAGAGAAGTTTGCTTCATACAATACCGTGGAGGATAGTTGTATATATATAGCATCACTGGCCAAATGCTAATGTTTGAACTGAGAGTCCCGAATGGATTGAAGCCATCGGTTGCTAAAGCGAGCCTTATGTTACGAGGATCTTTAGCAAATTCTGGATGTAATAAATCAAAATCTTTCCATGCCTTGCTATCTCTAGGATGCTTTAACTTTCCATCTGAGTTAGGAAACTCCGAATGCCAGCGCATTAGTCTTGCTGTCTTGGAGGACATGTATAACCTTCTTAACCTAGGAGTAATAGGAAAGTACCTCAACATCTTTGCTGGTATCTTTTTCTTTTGATCTTGACTCGTTCCCACAACTTCCGTATTGCTGATGGTGTTCTCTTCAACTTTATATCGAGATGCGTTACAGACCACACATTTATTTTTTTCTCATTGTCTTTTCCTCAAAAGAGCATACAGTTATTTGGACATGCATGAATTTTCTCCTATCCCAAACCTAACAATTTAATCATTTTTTTGGCTTCATAAAATGAAGTGGGCAAGTTAGCATGGGAAAAAGCATTGTTGAGAAGATCGACTATCATGGAGAATGTCTTATCAGTAGCACCGCACAACACTTTGATATGATACAACTCAACAACAAATGATAACTTGGTATATTTTGCGCACCCAGGACATAATTTACAATTCCCATCCTTTAGCAACTCTGTAATTCTTCTTGAATCCTCGTTAGTGTCATTTTCCGACGGCATTGGAACGGAATCAATTCTCGAAGCAAAGGGCTCATCATCATCACCTTCATAATTGATACATCTATACTGAAAATATCAGTCAACATATCATGCAGTGGTGGTTTTTCAACAGGCTCTGTATGATTGTGACCCAATAGTTCTTCTTCCAGTTGGACTATAGTTTCTCCATGCATATACCAAGAAGTATACTTTTTTGAAAATCTTTTTTGAAGTAAATGAGTTAATACTTCAATTCTCGTCCCCATATTGTTGAACCCACATTTGATGCATGGACATATAATTTTTTCATTTATAGCAGCTCTAGCAAAGGCAAACTCCAAAAATTCTTCAACCCCGCATTTATACTCTGTTGATGTAATTGATTTATGAATCCAACTCTTATCAATCATAATTGAATGACTCTGTTTAAATAATAATGTACCAAAATATAAGTATATGAAAGGCATGACAATGAATTATACAAAAAAATTAGCATATCATGTATTAGTTCCTAATTAATATACACAACAAATTACAGAAATGTATTGACATAAAGTGTAAAAGGAGGTGTTACTGAACCAACCTAAACAGATCGTCAAGCTAATATTAATATTACTCACTAATTAGCTATAGAGTAAGTAAAATTATATTATAGAATCTCACAATTTGCATCGCAACAAAAAAATGAACCTTGTCCTCAATAATCATCATAATAAGTTTAAAAATTATTACGGTAGAAAATCATAAAACAAATAAGTTTATATAATATTTGAGTAAAAATATACAAAAAAAATTCTATATAAAAAGAAATAAGTAATGGATAAGGATATGGTCTTGTTAACACGATGCATAATTTACTCTAAAAAAATTGTAAATAGATATTTTTTAATATATTTTAAACATTTTAAAAGTTGTTATATATAATATGTTATATAGTTTTTTTTTAAATATGTTATACATGTTATATATGAAAGAAAAAGTTAGGCAATATAAACACCATAAAATTTATCTAAAGTGATAGCATGATTTATTTAAAAGTATATCAAATTATGTTTAATGCACAATGGTATTGTGTAAGGGCATTTGAGGTTGCGGGTTCGAGTCTCCTGTCTTTGGTAAAAAAAAAAGGATATTTGAGGTTATAAAAAAGTCTAACAAATATTTATAATGAGTATGCAAAGATACACTTTAGTTTGACCATGGAGGGGTATGCCCCAAAATTTTTTATAAAATTATTTATTAGTAGTTATGGAAACTAAAATTTTATTAAAACTCTCAACATTGAGTACTATTACATAATACTTTATAATTTTTATTTGTAGATATTTATTTTTTATGATATTAGTAATAAAAAAATAATTTTTATTTATAAATTTTATTTTTGTATAAAAATTTTATCATGATTTTTATCTTAAAATTTTTGGTCTCCTCAAACTTGTTCAGTCAATCTCGGGCTAGTATGAGTACGGTCATATATTTTCGAAAATCAAATATAATAAAGAGAGTAGTGGTGCACAAAGAATAAAAAATTAAATATAAGGAAATATAACCTTCAAGCTAATTGGAATCTCAAAAAGTTGATTAAGATTGGCTCCACATTTTATTTGTCTTCTTTAATTTCACTTTCAGTGACCTACAAGAGAGAACATACTATCTATGAATCTAAAAATACATTAAGTATACTTAAATCATATGAAATAAGGTATAATGTTGTGAAATAATTTATCTTTATCTCTAGTCTCGATAATGTTCGTCGCACTCTTATTTTTTCCTTATCACAATAGCAAAATAACAAATTAATATTAATGAAATCCAAAATTTTTTTTATTGAAATGTGAATGAACAAATAATAAAAATATACAAATGAATGAGAAGGAGTATTAGTTCTTATATAATGTTGATATGAAGCATATTTATAGGAATTAGTTAAGCAAAGGGTTAAGAATTAGTTAAGCATATTTGAACTATCTTATCTATTGGTCGTTGTTTTTATCCTTTTCTGTTACTTTTATCCTTTTTTATAACAAATTTTAAATTCAAAATCTTAAAAGACTCAATTTAAATATTCTTAAATATTGATACTTGATTTAATTAAATACATATTATTAATTGGAATAAAACTTATTTTATTTTTAAGTCTCTAAATTTCACTTTTTTTGTAATAAATGTTAATTTGATTTAATGTTCATTCCTTCTGTATTGTGTGTCTGTTTATCTAATATTATTGTAGTAATTTTATTTCAATTAGCTTATTTAAATAGCAATAATCATGCTAACTGGACACATTAGTATATGAAAATTTTAGAGGACAGAATGCTATTTTTGAAAAAATATTAACTCTTATAATGAAAAATTTACTTTTCAGATGAGTCATAATCAATTAAGTAGATAGATATGTTCAATTGAAATCGAAAAATAACATTAAACAAAGATACTAAGCCTAGATAGAACTGGAATTTAACAGAGTAGTTATGTTCAACAAAAGTAAAACAAACAAAAATACATCAAACATAGTATTCTCCTGGATACCATATTTTACAAAATTGCCTAGCTTTGTCACGCGCAATAGGATCCAAATCATCTATATGATACGGCTTTTTGTTCAGATCAAAGTCTTTTACAGCAGTTTGGATTATTGGCGATTCAGTTGTAGAGCGAACATATCTTCTCTTTTGAAAAAATTTTGCAATATGTCGTTCTATGATATTGAATTGCTTTCAACATGCCCAATGGAACTCACATGCCGGCTTCTTTTTAACACTCATCTGCAAAGAAAATGTAATGATTCAAATTCAGTTAAATAAATTATTTCTTAAAATCACCTTCAAATCCAATAGTATAACATCAGTATTCCAGTCAGAATATTTCTTAAAATATGGAAAATCGAACCTTACCAGATACTACATGCTCGCTCAATGCATATATCTCCTACATGTTTTAAACGAATCATAATCCAGGAAACATTTAAAGGATTATTTTTAATTAAATAACAAAACACAAAAAGAATGGTAAAAGTGGCAAACCTTAAGAGTAGAATCCATACTAGTGGATGAAGCACTATCGTAGCATTCTCGATAGAAGGGTGCTCTTTCAGAGATATTCATGTGAGCATTGAGAGCCACCAACTAGGAATGGATATTGATCTTATTAAACCAAACCTCAGAGGCAACATCGAGTGCGTGTTGCAACGAGGAGAAAGGAGAGGCAGAAGCCATTTCTTTAGCGAATTTGATGCTTCCACAGCATTCAAGAAACTCACTTTCTTCCATAGCAATCCAATTTGAAGATTTGCTGCAAGATTGTGGAATTTGGGGCAATGATGTATGAACATGCTTAGATAGAATTGCCATCTTTGATTACCTGAATATTAAGAAATGCATTATGAATAAAAAATAAAAGTAGATATAGAGAATTTCTGCATCGATACTTATTAGCATTTTCAATGTGTTTGAACATTAAAAATTGAATATGCAAATTAAAGGTTGGCCTTTATTTTTTTTATATATAATTATTCAAGTTTTAAATACTATATGTAGTTTTTATCACTTTAATTAAAATTTGACCTTATTTTCAAATAAAACTAGCCACAACCAGCAAGCATGCACTATAATCTTCAACAAATATAAAATGACCATCATAACGGTAGAAAAAAACATAAGTAATAGATAAATTAATACTATATATTTTCACAAAAAACATGAAGGAAAAGATATCATAGTAACATATCATATCTTTTTTTTTTCATTAATGTAAAAGAACCAAATAACAACAACCTAACAAGAACAAACACCCAATAACCTAATAACAACAAATAACTCAGAAACAACAATTACAAAAATAACGAGAAGTATAAGAAAAGAAAAAAAATTTAGTATAATCCTTGCAGAAATTGTATTTACAGAATATAAATAAACATGATATTCACAAAAATATAAATAAATATGATACTCACAGAAATTGAAAGAAGATAAGAAAAGATAATAGTTAAGTGTTACCTGATAAAAGATTTTCCCAATTCTTGGCAGTGTGATTTTGTGCTGCACTAAATTAATTAGAGGTAACAGTTAAAAATTTTTAACTAAAATAAAGAGAAAATATTTAAGTAAAAAATGGGAGAAAATGGTTGGAACCATACCAGAAATATTCATCGCGCCCAACTTTGCTACGGCCTACGGTGGGTGTTGTTGGTAAAAAATCAAAATTCCGAAGATGTGAAAGCCGAATACAATTCTTGCCACGAAAATATAAGTTTGTCATAACTCTCCATCTAATTTGTGCAATAATTTTATATCAGTAATATTATTGCGTGGCTAAAGACCGTACCTTTTAGAAGTCCAGCCACTAAGAAGGTCGCACACATTTTCCTGAAGCAATGCATGTCCTGAGTGTCGTTGAAGGAAGAAAACCAAACTCAAAGAATCATCGACAAATCTAATAAGATGGATTCAAAAAAAGGGGATTGAAGCTAAGTAGAGGGAGAAGGATTCCCGATACCTTCGATTTAGGATTTATTAGAGTTTTTTTCTCCTTTTACGTTTTAACTTTTATCTATAATATATTTTAAAATATTTTATTTTAAAATGATATTCATTTATTTTCATTTAATGATTAAATCCAATCAAAAATTTGATTTGTTAGTTTGAGCTTGTATATTTTTTATTTTTTATTTTTGTTACAATAATATAAAGTAAAATGTAATTAAGATTATAAACAAAACTTTAAAATAAAATAAAAATAATTTATTTATTTATTATTAACTAATGAAATAAAAAATTATGTGAAACAAAATGTGACCTAATAAAACGAAGGATATTATGAATAAAAAAGTGATTCATTAAAATAAAAATAATATAATAAAAAACTAGTACTAAATATTAATTACTTGCTATTGTATTTGACAAATTTAATTTATCTTTACATACTAACATAGTAAAACATACAGTAAAATTAATATTTATCTACAATAATAATTATAAAAGAAATAATTAATAGTATACTCTAATTAAATAATAGTATAAATAAAAAATTTAATTTATAATTTTATAAAATAATTAATTAGAATATAAATTTTATCTTTATAATTATTTGTTTTATCTAAATTTATTTTTTATATTTTTAAATTTAATTTCATAAATATGTGTTAATGTTAAGATATTTAAAAAAATTTTATAAATGAATAAATATATTTTAAAAAATATATTTATTCAAGATAGGATGATCATGGAAAACAAACAGAAAGAAGTAAGGAAGAGGTTATAATTTGATTTTTATTTTTAGGAGAAGAGAAAAAATACTTTTACTAAAATAATGAGGAGTATAAACTTTAAATTAAAAGGCTACGATAAATATTGTTTGTGGCAAAATATTAAATTTTAGCCACTGTGATAATGTTTCGTGTTAAATACAAGACACGTTCATTTATTTTTATTACGTTTCAGTGTTCGTGGTTAAAATTTAGTGGCTAAACTCCGTTTTTGTGGTAGTGTTTAAAGATTAATGGAGTAGATCCTGAAGTCTATAAGCTGATGATCTTTCCCTTTGCAGTAAGAGACATAGTTAAATTCTGGTTGGATGTCCAACCTAGAGACCTCACATCTCAACGTAAGCGGGATTAACCACCATCCTTATGCCGTCGCTGCTACCTCGATAGGCAGGATTAACCACCGTCCCTGTCGGGCACATAGCGTCTCGTAATCTTAGTACAAATCAGTATTTCAGTGGTTTTCAGAAAATATTTTCAGTTTACATGGATCCATCATCTCATTCAGAGTCCTCGACTCATCTCAACCTCTGTCAATTCATATTTCAGTTTTCCAACATCAACAGTTCATTATTCCTCATCTTATATATTATTCATACTTCATATAATGTCAAACCATCCTCAGTACACCTGAAACCTAATCCTCCGTTTTCTAACTTTTCCAAATAATATCATTTAAAGCCCTTAGATTCTCTCCCATGTTTCCAATAACCAAAAATAGGCCCAAGACTTAAAATGGTGTTATAGAAGCTTACAACCTCGTCGGGAAGGTGAAACAGTTGAAAACAAAGTAAAATTTGAGAAATAGGGCATGTGCGTCCGCACAGGGGTGTGCGTGCGCACGTCCAGGAAGATTTTTAAAAGTGTGTGTACGCACAGAGGTGTGCGTATGCACAGATATGAAAATTCACATGCCTGTTTACTCGCACAAGCTGTGCTAGCATTGAAAACAAACGGCCCTTCCCGACTTGTGCATGCGCACAGGGGTGTGCGTACGCACAGGTCGCAATTCTTTATTGATGTGCCCGCGCACAAGCTGTGCTAGCGCTGCAAACAGCATGCCTTTCCTTGCCTATGCGTGCGCACAGGTTTATAATTATGCAGGGTTGTGCGTGCGCACATATCAGAAATCATAAAATTATGCAACTTTGCAAAATTTCAAATTTTTAACACCAACTTTGAATGATTATAACTTCCTCTACGAAATTCCAAATCTTTCAAACTTTATATCGTTTCGAAGAGTTTTCAATAAAATTTAATTTTAAACTAATTTCAATCGATTTTGAAAACTGAGACAAAAGTTATGACCAGACAAAGTTCACCAAAAATCCAATTTTACCAAACTTAACAATTTCCTCAATTTCTTACCATACACCTTTCAAACCATACCAAACCATTCAAAACTCCACTTTTCATCAAAATTAACCTTTGTATCATATTACATTCAATCATACCACATTTTCTTTCACATTTCATTATCCACAACTTCAATTATCACATATATAACATATCCACCAATCATTATCATATCATCATCAATTCTCATTATCAACCCAACCATGATTCAAATCAATACTTGACAATACCCATTCATCCATATCCATCACATCTCAACTTCATCATTTAACCACAACAACAACATCAAATTGTTATACTTCATCAACACAAACAATCATCAACAACATAAAATTTACAAACCTATCCTATGGGTCACTAGCCTATATGTCCATGAATATTATATACTACATAGAGGAAACCAAAATCATACATTGGCCGATTCTCTATATGCACTAAAACCCAAAATGAGCACAAGCAAGCTATCAACTCCAAACCAAGCTTTCAATTCCACTTCAACAAGCACCAATATGTTCCAATAGCTCCCAATTTCACAATAATCAAGCTATATACATATAAATCACCACAAATCAACTTAGGGTTCAACATAAACATAATCTCACAAGGGTTTAATGTCTCTTACCTTTTCCAACTGTTTTGATAGCCAAAATTCAATGCTAAGCAAGGATTAGAGCAAACCTAAACATCCAAAATCACAAAACTCATTTAACCCAAAGCCCTAATAAACCCAAAATTTTAGGGAGAGAAACTGAGAGGGATTTGAGCTTTTCTTACCAGTTTCTTATATGGATTTTGTAGAGCTCTTCACAAGGAACGCGTAGCCACGGACGGCATGCAAATCGGAGCAACATAGTTTGAGATATCACAAAGAGAAGAGAGGTGTGAATAGTGTTCCCTTCTTCCTCTCGTTCCCTCTTTCAAATCTGAAGTGTGTGTGTTTATGAGGTGAGGGTTTATTAAATGAACCTTATATATATTGGGCTTGGGCCCAACTTGGGCCCAAACAAACCCATTAGTGTTTTTAGCCCATTTGGCCCAACTTTGAGCTAAACCTTTAAAATTAACGCCCGATTTTCCATTTCTAATGTTTTTCTAAGGTTTTTGACTGTTTCCACTTTTTCTCGTGCGGTACCGAGCAGACTTGAACCGGTTCTATAACCGGTTCGCGATTTTTCACGATTTTTCACAAAAAAACACATTTTATGACTCAGAAAGACCCACTGAGTCCAAAAATCACCTTTAAATCCTCTAATTCTCTCTTTAAATTTTTAGAATCAAATTTGGGCAATTAATTACTTAATTAACCAGTTGATTAGTTGCGGTTCTTACATTCTCCCCACCAAATAAGAAATTTCACCCTCAAATTTTGAATTACCTGAGAAGAGCTCGGGATAGTCCTTTCATATTTTGGACTCCAACTCCCAAGTATGCTCCTCAACTCCTGCTCGCTCCCAAGCAAATTTAACCAATGAGACTTCCTTTCCTCGTAGCTTCTTCACACTACTGTCATCGATTCTCACTAGCGTCACTTGGAAAGTCAAGTTCTCCTTTAACTCGACCAATTTAGGCTCTAATACATGAGCCGCATCCGACGTGTACTTACGGAGTTGTGACATGTGGAATACATCATGCAAGTTAGACAGATGAGGTGGCAGAACTACTTGATACGCCACCAGCCCGAATCGCCTCAGAATCTCAAACAGTCCAATGAACCTCGAATTCAACTTCTTGGTCTTGATCGCTTTTCCGATCCCAGTTGTCGGTGTAACCCTTAGAAATACATGTTCTCCCACTTCGAACTCTAATAGTTTCCTTCTCCGATCCGCATAACTCTTTTGTCGACTCTGAGCAGTTAGAATCCTTGCACGAATCTTCTTAATGTTCTCAGTAGTCTCTGTTATCAAATCAGGACCCAAAACGCTTGCTTCACTAGATTCATACCAATAAAATCCATCGTTATTCCTTCCCACTTCCACTGAGGGATCTCAAGTGGCTGTAACATCCCCGACGACTTCTGATGCTCTATCTTTACCTTCTGACACGTTAGGCACTTGGATACTACTGTAGCTACATCTCCTTTCATCCCAAGCCACCAGAACATCTTCTTTAAGTTATAATACATCTTCGTGCTTCCGAGATGAATAAAAAACCCACTGTTGTGAGCTTCCGACAACAAATTCTGTCTCAAACTTCCAACATCCAGTACACAAATTCTCCCCTTATATCTCCACAACCCTTCATCATCCTTAGTGAATTCTTCACGCTTATTCTCACCAACTAGTGGAAACTATTGCTGAAGCTTATGCTCAAAAGCACACCATGCAACCTTCTATCTCCTTGATATAAAATCTTGCTAACTCCTCCATAGAGTAGTTTACTCGAATAGGCAGAAAATGAGCATATTTGGTTAAGCGATCCACGATCACCCAAACCGCATCAAATCCCAACCTAGTCCTCAGTAAACCGGTCACAAAATCCATCGCGATTCCTTTCCACTTCCACTGAGGGATCTCAAGTGGCTGTAACATCCCCGACAGCTTCTGATGCTCTATCTTTACCTTCTGACACGTCAGGCACTTGGATACTACTATAGCTACATCTTCTTTCATCCCAAGCCACCAGAACATCTTCTTTAAGTCATAATACATCTTCATGCTTCCAGGATGAATAGAAAACCCACTGTTGTGAGCTTTCGACAACAAATTCTGTCTCAAACTTCCAATATCCAGTACACAAATTCTCCCCTTATATCTCTACAGCCCTTCATCATCCTTAGTGAATTCTTCACGCCTCTTCTCACCAACTGGTGGAAACTATTGCTGAAGCTTCTGCTCATCTTGCTGAGCCCTTTGTATTTCTGATTAAATGTGCTTGAGACCTGTCACTGGTTCAAACAAGCTCTTCTGGCAACTTTACCAATATCCAGCTTAAGATCCACAAACTTATCTACTAGCTCCTCTTCCTTAATCCTCATCCAAGCTATTGTCAAGGACTTCCGACTCAAAGCGTCTGCTATCACATTTGCCTTTCCAGGGTGATGACTCAACTCAAAATCATAATCTTTAAGCAACTCCATCCACCTTCTCTAGCGCATATTAAGCTCCTTCTGATCAAAGATGTACTTGAAACTCTTATGATCAGAAAAGACGCTAAACCTTACTCCGTACAAGTAGTGTCTCCAAATCCTCAATGCAAACACAATTGCCGCTAATTTCAAGTCATGAGTTGGATAATTCACCTCATGCGATCTCAGCTGACGCGATGCGTAAGCCACCACATTCCGGTGTTGCATCAACACGCAACCCAAACCCTTCAAGGAAGCATCACAGTACACTTCGAATGGTTCATGCAGTTCTGGCAAAATAAAACTGGCGTTGAAGTTAACTTCTGCTTCAAAGTCTGAAAACTCTCTTCACACTCCGACGTCCACATAAAAGGCACATCTTTCCTTGTTAATTTCGTTATCAGTAGTGCAATCTGGGAGAATCCTTCAACGAATCTTCGGTAATATCCGGCCAAGCCCAAGAAACTTCAGACTTCCATCACCGTCGTTGGTCTTTCCCATTCCATTACTGCTTCTACCTTAGAAGGATCTACGACTATCCCTCCTTTGCTCACCACGTGACCCAAGAACTTTACTTCCTCTTTCTAGAACTCGCACTTGGACAACTTAGCATACAAATTATGCTCCTTTAAGATTTGCAACACAATCCTCAAGCGCTCCTCGTGCTCTTTTTCCATCTTAGCGTAAACTAAGATGTCGTCTATGAAAACCACCACGAATTTATCCAAAAAGGAACGAAAGACGCTATTCATGTAATCCATGAAAACAGCAGGTGCATTCGTTAACCCAAAGGACATCACCGCAAACTTGTAGTGCCCATAGCGCGTCCTAAACGCGGTCTTAGGGATGTCATCCTCCTTCACCCTTATCTGTTGGTAACCGGATCTTAAATCGATTTTGGAAAATACCCCAGCTCTTTGCAGTTGTTCTATCAAGTCATCTATCTTTGGCAGTGGGTACTTGTTCTTCACAGTTACTTTGTTTAGCTGTCGGTAATCCACACACAATCGCATTCCTCTATCTTTCTTCTTTACCAATAAAATTGGCACTCCCCACGGTGATACACTCGGTCGAATGAACCTCTTGATCAGAAGCTCCTCCAACTAAGTCTTTAACTCTGCCAGCTCTATTGGAGCCATCCTATACGGCCCAATCGACACTAGTCCGGCTCCCGGCACCAATTCAATCGTAAACTCAATCTCCCTTTGAGGTGGGAACTCCGGGATATCTTCCGGAAATACCTCCGGAAAGTCTCTAACTACCAGAATCTGATTCAAGTTCTGAGCATCACCCAACGCATTAGCAGCCAACAAGATATAACCTTGACACTCTTCACCACAATGCACCCTTACAGAGTTTAGGTAATACCCCGCAGCTACCATTGCTCCATTTTCTCCTTCCAGCATAAATCGAATTGACCGCTCAAAGCGATCCAACAAAACTCAGTTTGACAACCAATCAAACCACAAAATCATCTCCAATCCAATCATTGGCAAATAGATCAAGTCATGCATAAAGTCTCTACCCTCAACCTTGAACCTACTTGCCTACACCCTGTCCTAGCATAACTGTCTGATGCAGAGTATGTACATGCAGATCAAATGGTAACTCTGACACTTTCAAGCCTAATTCCTTAACTTTCGTAAATGAAATAAATGAATGCAAACCCCAGTATCATACAATGCAATTAGGGTCTTATCACCAATTAAACAAATACCTCTCATCAACGGATCCGCCTTGGAAGCATCCTTGGCATTCACAGAAAAGACTCGGCCTTGATGCTGCGTCTAGCCTGTATTTTGGTTCCTCCCATGAGTTCAATCCCTCGCAATGTGGCCAGGCAAACCACAATTAAAGCAACCACTCTGATTTTCTCTCCCCTTAGCATATTGAAACTAATTCTGATTGTTCTTTCTAAAGCCTCCTTGCCCTTGAGGCGGATATCCTTCTCTCTTGAAGCTTTGACCTCTCAGATGGAAATACTTGCCACGCCCCCGACTAGAACTCCCTCCATAAGTTTCCTTGGATGAAGCTACCGTCTTGGCATACTCTTCCACCACTCTTGCCTTGTTCACTAAGTCAGAGAAGACACGGATCTCCATAGGCACCACAACAGTCATGATGCTATCCTTTAAACCCCTCTGGTACTTAATGCACTTCTAGCTCTCATAGGTCTCCAGGGCACCTTGACATACCCTAGAAAATCTATAAAGCTCCTCAAACTTGTTGGTGTAGTCTGCCACAGATAGGGAACCTTGCTTCAGCTGCATCAGTTCTATCTCATTTGCTTCCCTTGAAGACTCAGGGAAATACTTCTTATAAAAGGCCGTTTGGAACACCTCCCACAGAATGTCGGCATTCTGAAGCTGCAGCAAGCGACACTCTACTTCCACCAAGGATGGGCCTCTCCCGCTAGCTGATAAGTGCTAACTCGACATATTAATTGATGGGAACATGCTGTGCCTGTAAAGTATGCTCCATAGCCTGGAACCAGTTGTCCGCTTCCGTAGCTTAAAGTTAGGGGATGATCACATCTTATTCAAGATGCATCATCCCAATTCTCCTTCAAAAAGAGAGATAACTGTGCATAGGGCTGGCAATTCATACCCTACCCGCGGGTACACAACCTGGTCCAATCCGTTCGGGTAGGGTAGGCTACCCGACCCGCTGCAAGTAGGGTAGGGTAGGGTACGGGTATGCCTGCGGATAGGGTAGGGTACGAGTTTAGGGTGTATCCTACCCTACCCTACCCGCACCTCATATATAACACATATTTTATAAAAATTAGGTATATGGTGAAGGAAGTGAGAGTTGAACCCACAACCTTCCTTATGTAATAATTTACAATAAGTGAACAACCACTAAAATAGTTAGTTAATTTAGTAATTTAGAGCATTAGTTTTTTATTTTTTATATTATTAATATGTATAAAATTTGAAATGATTGAATTTTATATTTACTTTGAAAAAGTTTGATATTTCTACGGTAGAGTAGGGTAGGGTTTAGAATTTTAGAGTGCAGGTAGGGTTAGGGTTGAGAGATTCTCAACCCGCGGGTAGGGTAGGGTAGAATTTTAATAAAATTTTTAACCGGCGGGTAGGGTTAGGGTAGGGTTTGGGTTAGGGTAGGGTCCAAACCCTACCCTACCCTACCCATTGCCAGCTCTAACTGTGTAACACCTAGTGTGTCAACCCTCTCTTTCTTTGTAGAGCTCTGTAGAGGCCCCAGACATTAATTCTAAGTTTGGCCTTGGGCAGCCCTTAACAAGATCTAAGCACAGAGGTACTAAAAAAAAGTACCTAAAGGCTGGAGGGACAAGAAAGTCCTAACTGAAGGCCTCTCACCTAGCATGAGAGTTGTCTTCACTAAGAATCCAGTCTTACCACATACAGTGAGTCGTGTCCTATCTCTAAAGCATGTAAAGCTCATTCATGAGAGGATAGAAAGAAAATTCACTATCAGAGGTGAAAATTTGAGCCCGTACTCACCTCCGTAAGGAGCTAAAAGGACAAGCTAGTGACGTTAAAAGAGCGCTTGTTGGGAGGCAATCCAACTTTACTCAACTATATTTTCATTTTGTTTTTCTTTCAGTTGTCAGAGTCATGATCATATACAACATTCAGTCAAGAGACAAAATTTTACAGCAGTGAAAACAGAGCACTCTGGATGGAGTGTCAAAGTTGATTGTCAGTGAAGAAGTCCGCACTGGACATTCAACGCCCCCAAGAGGGGAGCATTGCTAGTGTTGAATGCCAGCCAGGGAGCAGCCCTTGGGCGTCCAAACGCCAGTGCAAAGAAGCAGGGAATTTGGATTTCGTAGCCTCTCCGGACCAGTGGGTCCCACAACATCTTCACCTACCCTACCGACCCCACTTACTTTCACACTTCTCCATACACACTTCCCTAAAAACCTAACCCAATCACATCCATACCACTTTTCCACACCCATCATAACTTGCACCTACCCCCACCCACTTTAAAATCAAATTTTCCACCCAAAACCCACCCTATGATCGAACCATAACCTACCCTCATCCTATAAATACCCCTCTCCATAACCCTTCATACACACACCTCTCATACCCTTATACACCCCACAAGGCTGAGCCCTCTCTCTCCCTCTCCCTCCTTCTATTTTCTTCTTCTTCTACTCTATTCTTCTTCTTACTTTATTTTTGCTCGAGGATGAGCAAAGTTTTAAGTTTAGTGTTGGAAAAGCATAGCTTTTTTTCTTTCTTTCCATTACCATTCATGGCACCCAAGGTTGGAGACTCCCCTAAAAAGAGGAAAGGAAAGGCAGTAGCCACTCCCTCTAAATCTTGGGAGATGGAGAGATTCATCACCAAAGCCCATCGAGACCACTTCTATGAAGTAGTGGCTGAGAAGAAAGTGATCCCTGAGGTCCCTTTCATGCTCAAGAAGAATTAGTATCCGGAAATCCGAAGAAAGATCTGGAGAAGAGGTTGGAAAGTCCTAACCAATCCCATTTAAGATGTTGGGATTCTCATGGTGTAAGAGTTTTATGCTAATGCATGGGTTACTAAAAACCATGACACTAGTGTGAACCCAAATCCAAGGAATTAGATCACCATGGTCTGAGGAAGAATCTTAGATTTTAGCACGAAAGTGTGAGGTTGGTGTTCAACTTACCTCTAATGCAAGGAGATCCTCATCCATACACTAGGAGAGTCAAATTTGATCAGGGATTGGATCAAGTGCTCTCAGATATCTGTGTAGAAGGCGCACAGTAGAAAAGGGATTCCTAAGGCAAGCCCATTCAGTTAAGAAGGGTTGACCTAAAGTCCATGGCTAGAGGATGGTTATAATCCATCATCCCTACTAGCAACCGATCAGAAGTGACCATTGACAGAGCCATCATGATCCATTGAATCATGATTGGAACTGAGGTGGAAGTACACGAGGCGATTCCTCAAGAATTGTACAAGGTAGCTGAGAAACTTCACACCAATCCAAGGTTAGCATTCCTACACCTCATCTGTCACCTATGCAATTCAGCTGGAATTGTCATAAATGGAGATGTCTTCATTGGGGAGGATAAGCCCATCACTAAGAAGCGAATGGAGCAAACTAGAGAGCATGCATAAGAGCCTGAGCATGCACAAGAGCCTATGCATCCGCCTCATTATGAGATCCCTGTGATGCCTCAAGGGATGTATTTTTCTCCCCAAAGCTATTGGGATCAATAGCAAACTTTTCTTGGAGAATTGAGCACTAACATAGAGGAATTGAGGATGGATCATCAAGAGCATGCTACTACCCTCAATGAAATAAGAGAAGATCAAAGAGCCATAAGGAAAGACCAAAGGGATATGAGAGAAGAGCAACAAAGGAAAAGGAATGACATAGAAGAGATCAAGCATCACATTGGATCCTCAAGGAGGAGCACTAGGCGCTACCATTAAAGGTGTACTCATTCTCTTTTACTTCCTTTCCTTTTCTATTTTTCTGCTATGTTATTTGTTTTCTTATCCTAGTTGCATGATCATTTGCATTTGATGTCTTAAAGTTGTAAAATATTCCATATATCTCTCATCTTGCTTAAACAAAAAGTTTATTGAAAATAATTGAGAGATGCATAAATTTCAAGTTTAAAATAAGAATAGTTTAATTATATTGATGTGGTGTCATTTGCTTTTATTTTTTGAATATATGAATGAACAGTGCATATTTGAATTTGTAACTTTAGATTGTTGGCTCTTGAAAGAATAAGGAAAAAGAAAAAATATTATTGATAATTTGAAAAATCTGAAAATTGATTCTTGAAGTAAGAAAAAAGCATAAAAAAGAAAAAGAAAAAGCATGTTGCAAAATAAAAATTTATATGCATGCGAAAAAGAAAGAAAAAATGGCGAAAAGAAAAAGAAAAAAATAAAAAGCAAAAAAATCCATTACTGCCCAAAAATGCAGGAAAAGAAAGGCAGATTGAAGAAGCCAGAAACCCTTTAAACCAAAAGGCAAGGGTAAAAAGACCCAAGGCTTTGAGCATCAATGGATAGAAGGGCCCAAAGGAATAAAATCCTGGCCTAAGTGGCTAAAACAAGCTGTCCCTAACCATGTGCTTTTGGCGTGAAGGTGTTAAGTGAAAAGTTTGAACTGAGCGGTTAAAGTCGTGGTCCAAAACAAAAAGAGTGTGTTTAAGAACTCTGGACACCTCTATCTGGGGACTCTAGCAAAGCTGAGTCACAATCTGAAAAGGTTTACCCAGTTAAAATGTCTGTGGCATGAATGTATTCGGTGGTAATACTGGAAAATAGAGTGCTTAAGATCACGGCCAAGACTCAGAAAGCTGTGTTCAAGAATTAAAATAAGCTTGACTAAGAGAGTCAATAATATCATCTAGATTCTAAGTTCCTAAGGATGCCAACATTTCTGAGTTTCAATGGATAGTGAGATGCCAAAATTGTTCAGAAGCAAAAAGCTACTAAGTCTCGCTCATCTAATTGAAGCTTCATTTGAAACTTTGAAATTTATTTGTATCTTAATTTTTTCTTATCCTACAATGTTTTTATTTGCTTGGGGATAAGCAACGGTTTAAGTTTAGTGTTGTGATGAGCGGATATTTTATTCGCTTTTTGGCATCACTTTCATATAGTTTTTAGTAGTTTTTGTTTAGTTTTTATAGGTTTTAGTGTTAAATTCACATTTTTGGATTCTACTATTAGTTTCTGGGTTTTTGTACAATTTTAGGCATTTTCAGGCTAAAATTGAGGAGCTGGAGCAGAAGTCTTATTTAGAGACAAAGAAAGCACTGCAGATGCTGTCTGGATCTGACCTACATGCATTCGAAAGAGCTTTTCTGGATCTACAGAAGTTCAAATGGGCCGCTTTCAACATTTATGGAAAGCTGACTTCTAGAGATTTCCAGTAATATATAATAGTCCATACTTTGCTTCGGATTAAAAGGCCCAAAACTGGCATTTAACGCAAGCTTCCTGCCCCCTTCCTGGCGTCCAGCGCCCAAAAGCTGAAACCAGCGATTAGTCATAGTCATAGTTTTAGTTTTAGAGTAGTTTTAGAGAGAGAAGCTCTCACTTCTCTCTAGGATTAGGATTAGGATTAGTTCTTAGATCTAGGTTTTAATCTTTGCTTTCTTCTACTTCTACCTTTCAATTCTTTGTTGTTACATTCATCTTCCTCTATTCTTTTGTTGTAATTTCCTTTATGTTGTTCTTATACTTTGTTGTAGATCTACTTTTGTTCCTCCTATTCTCTTTCAATTCAATTAGAGGTAACTCATAATAATTGTGTTCATTTGATTTGTTGTTGTTTAATTCCTTGCAATTGAGTAGTGTAGATTTACTTTTCTTGCAATTTTACTATGCTTTCCTTTTATGCCTTCCAAGTGTTTGATAAAATGCTTGGTTGGATTTTAGAGTAGAATTTTATGTTCTTGGCTTGGAAAGGACTAAGCGGGAGCAATGAACAATTCTCATCACAATTGAGGAGGATAACTAGGATAGGACTTCTAGTTCTCATATGTTGCCAAGAGCTTTGTTAGTGTTAGTTTATTTCCTTTACCATTTACATTTCTTGTATACAATCTCAAAAACCCTAAAATAACTCACAAACAATAATAAGACACTTTATTGTAAGTCCTAGGGAGAACGACCCGAGGTTCCAATACTTCGGTTTATAAATTTTAGGGGTTTGTACTAGTGACAAACAACTTTTTGTATGAAAGGATTATTGTTTGGTTTAGAAACTATACTTTACAACGAGATTTCATTAGTGAAATTCTAAACCGTCAAAAATCCAATCATCAAAATGGCGCCTTTCCGGGGATTTGCAATGGTGTTATGTTATTAGTTATTGTACATATGTGAATATTGTAAATAGCTTGTCCTTTGCTTGTTTACTAGATTTTGTTAGTTTTATTTTGTCTTTCCATAATGAATTCTCCCTATGGCTATGAGTTTGGTTCTAGTTTTGTTGTAGGAAATGTGCACCTCAATGATGACACTCATTATGGATGGAACCAACAAAGATGGGAGGGGCCTCAAGGAATTGATCACTCCTGTTGGCAACAACCTCCGGATACTTATAGGTATAATTTCCATCCTAATGCATGTCAATTTAACGGCTATGATGACTCTTTTTGTGATACTCAACAACCACCATCATATGCCTATGAATCTCATCCTCAACATGAACCTCAACCTTTCTCACAAGCCTTTCATTACCAAACACCGCCCTATGATCCTTATCCATCATATAACCAATCACCCATACCACATCCTTGTGATCATTATGAGCAAGAACCTTTAGAACCACCACAACCCTATCAAGATTACTACCAAGAACCACCTCAATGCACATCCTCTCCACAATTTTACCAAGAGGAACCACCTTCCTACCATGAGCCCTCTCTCCAAAATAATGAACCTTCCTACTCGCCCCAAGCCCCAATAAATGATCCTCTCACTTTGTTACTCCAAGGACAAGAAGCCATGAAGCGGGATACACCTGAGTTTGTGACCAATTTGACCAAGGTGGTGCACACTTTAGCCCACCAATGTTTGAATACTCAAGGTACTTCCGTGACCACATGTGAAAAGTCAAAAGAAGAGCAAAGCATGAAGGAAAAATTGGAAAATCCGTTGGAGAAGGAGGAGTCGAATTTTGTGTTGGAGCAACTAGAGGAAGCCATGATTGTTGAGGAAAAGGAAGAAGTGGTTGAAGATTTAGGAGATGTTGAAAATCCAAGGGAATGTAGCATCATGGAGCACTCTTCCAAGAAGCTTGATATTGATGTTGAGGAGGGTGCGCAACCTCCAAGGCATATCATTGTTGGAGACTTGGAAGAGGCTTATCAAGAGATGGATTCAATCATGGATGAATTTTTCTCTACAATGGAATCCTCTCCCATTGGACATGGATTTGAAATTATAGAAGAGTGTGCACAACCTCCCATACCCTTGGTGAGCAATGAGAAAGAGAACTACCAAGAGGAAAACGTTGGCATGGTGTATATCGAAATTGAAGAATATGAAGAGGTTGACCAAGAAATGAATTTATTCATCAATGAATTCCTATTGAAAATTGAATCACCTCCAATTGGGCAAGAAATTAAGGTTCTTGAAGACAACACCAAGCCAAGTGATAAAAGGGAAAATGTTGAAATTAAGGAAGCTCGCAAAGAGGTGGAAATACACAAAGAAGAGCACAAGGAAGTAGACCTTGCATTGTCTAAGTGTGGGGAGGCCCCCCTCCCCAAGTCACCATCCAACACAATATTCAAGTGGGTAAAACTCTTATCCCTAAGCTTTATTTTCTCACTTGAATATGGTTTAATTGAAAATGATGGTCAACTTAGAGCTCTTTGTGGAGTTAAGAGTAGGAAAGAGTTGTGTAGTGGTTGGAAACATCATTCTAAGCTCATGATGGTTGTAAGCTCAAAATTCAAGAGCAATGGTTGGTGTAGAACCAAATTGCATGGGTCTAGGAAGTTGTTTGGAAGCTTCTTTGAGAGTTCTAAGGTCATGCCACCCACATGGACTAATAATGATCAACTTAAAGATGGGTGTAGAAACAAGATATGGGATCCCGGTATACATGAGGATCAACTTTGGGAGCCCCAAGCTTGTGAAGAACTCCATTAACACTTGGTGCAAAAAATAAGAAGTCTTGGGGCACAATGGAGAACCAAGCATTGGTGGGAGTTCCAAGATGAGTACAAGCACAAGCCACCTTGA
>NC_029780.3:96252470-96254999 GCF_000817695.3 Arachis duranensis
TGAAAGGCTTGGATTGGTGCAAGAACTTCGAAAAAAATTTTTTTGAAAAGCAGAACACCATCCACACGTGCACGCACATAACATGTACGCGCACCTGAGCATTTTTCGACCATCCACGTGGACGCTCACTGTACGCGTACACGTGGATGCAAAAATTCGACCCCAACCAAAAACCCGAGAGTTAGGCCTGCACTGTGCGAACATTGGGCCTAAGGCACAAGTCTATGCACGCGTGCGCGCACCTGGCGCGTACGCGCAGACGATCTTAAGTTCGCAATGCACGCGCACGCAAGCTGTGCGCGCGCGCGTCGATTGCACGATCCACATTCCTGGTACTTTTACCAGAGAGTTGTGCCACTTTTGGGCCAACACTAAGCCTCTCGCCTAACTCGACGCATGCGTGCGCGCACTTGGCGCGTACGCGTCCTTCGACCAATATACCCATTGACGCGTAAACGTGCATGACGCGCACGCGTCGGTAAAAAAAAAGAGTTTTTTTCTCCCCTTCCATTTTCTTTTGCTTATCACATTCGCATACTTCTACTCTTCCCATTTTCATTTAGTTTTTGCAGCATGTTTTCATTTTTTTATGTCATTTTAATAATGGGGTTGCATCTTTCTACTCAATTGTTGAGGATTCCTTGCATTACTTTGGTGCCTCTTGACTTGTTTCATATTGTTGGGTGATGTTTCTTTTCAAATCAATGCTCAATCTTTTATGCACTTGTGTTCTTTGTGCATTGATATGACCTTATATTGTCTTTCATGACCCACTTCTTCTCATTTGAACTTGATGCTCAATACACTCTTCATGCTTTAACTTTACTCTTGCATCGAGCTTAATGATATGCCTTAGCTTACATTGTTTTCTCACTCACATGCTTAGCTAACATGTAGTAGGGAATCATACTCTCATTTGGCATTAGCCCCCGCCTATGTTCTAATTGCCTTGATATCTTTGTTATAGGCTTAATTTTCTTTCCTTTTAGGTTGACCACCAGAAAGGGAAAAAGGAAAAGTTTCTAAATGGGGCAACAAACAAGTCATCCGCACAACCTTTTGAAGGAGCTCATCAATTATAGCAACACATCCACCTTGCTCTTCTTTGCATGCACCGAGGACGGTGCAATCTTCAAGTGTGGGGAGGTCGTCCGACCGATCTCCATGGGTAACAATTTCCTTTTCAACACCAAATTTTTATTTTCTTTGTTAGATTAGCTATTGCATTGCATGATAGGTTGCATGTTAGTTAGAATTTGTACATATTTTTACCATTTCTTTTTTTTTTGTTAGGACTACTTGGTTAGGGTGATGATTTCCTTTTCAAGAAACTGTTTTAGGGCACCCTACCAATTTGAAAAAGAAAATTTGTGGAACTTGCTTGAAAGAATGTATTTTGGAACATGGTTTTTGAGCTAAGAACACAAGCGCATGTGAGTTTTGAGCCTAATTGCGTGGTTACATCTTATAACCACTTATCGTCCTTCTTGTGTGCATTATTCTCTTTCTATGAATGTAATCTTTGATTTGTTTGATCCTTTATATCCATTATTTTGTGTATTTATGCATTTATATGATTGAGGCCATCATTTCATTTAGCTCACTTACCCAAAAAGCCTTACCTTTTATCTTCCATTGTTAGCCAAATTTGAGCCTACGATTAACCCACTTGTTCTTAATTTAGCACATTACAAGCCTTAAAGAGGAAAATAATAAATGTCCTTAATTTGGATCTTTGATTGGCTTAGGCTAGTGTGTGTGAGTATCATTCAAGTATGGGAACCTTGGGACATTGGGTGAATAAAAGGGTAGTTTTGTATTATTAGTGTAAATATTGGAAATTGGTACATACTCATGTATTGATCAAATGTAAAACCTTATGCATTGATGCTCTTGTATATAAAAAAATGAGAAAAAGAAAAGAAAAAAGAAAAAAACAATATGAAAAAAAAAGAAAGAAAAAGAAGAAAAAGAAAGAAATAAAAAAAAGGGGACCAAATGCCCCAAAGTAAAGCTCAAATAAAAGTCAATGCATATGTGTTATGAAATGAAAAAGAGAATGCATGAGTATGTGGAAAAGTGAAGAATGGGTAGTTAGATTAAAATTTAATTGTATAGGATGTCATAGGTTAGGTGAGAAGTTTAAGCTTATCAAAGATCCGAATTTCAAGCTCACTTGACCAAATATGCATCCTACCTTAACCCTAGCCCCATTACAACCTAAAGAAAAGACCTCATGATACATGTATGCATGCATAAAGAATAAGACCTCATGATAATTGTATGCATGCATGAAATAATTGTTGATTGTTAGATGAAAAACAAATCTTGGAAAGCATGATTAGGGGAGAATTGAGAGAATCAACCCCAAACACCGAGTGACTAGAGTGCAAACACTTCCGGTGAGGGTTCGATGCTCAACTCCTTGATTCCCGGCTTTCATGAGTGTTCTTTTTGCAAGTCTATTTGAACTTCATTTCCATACTTGAATTGGTAGGATTCATGAATCGTCATATGACCTTAGCCCTA
>NC_029780.3:96255285-96267586 GCF_000817695.3 Arachis duranensis
TTTAGGGGATTTTATAACCTTTTACCCACATTTATGCAATGAAATAGCATGGTTTTGTATATTCTCCTTTAATTGTGCTTAAGAGTGAAAACGTGCTTTTTAGGACTCAAAATAGCTAAATTTAATTCACCTTGATTCTAGTAGATGCCTTGATATGTTTGCTAAGTGATTTCAGATTTAGAAGGCAAAGATTGGATCAAGGGAATGAAGGAAAAGCATATAGAAATGGAGAACTCATGAAGAAATGAAGGAATCGCAAAAGCTGTCAAGCTGACCTCTTCGCACTTAATTGACCATAACTTGAGCTACAGAGGTCCAATTGATGCGGTTCTAGTTGGGTTGGAAAGCTAACATCTGGGGCTTCGAAACGATATAAGATTTGCCATAGTTGCATCGCGCATAGGGGTACGCACGTGCACGGTACGCGGACGCACCGATGGTGGCACATGACCCACTTAATGCAACACGTGGCCAGCGATTTTAGAAGCCTTGTGGGCCCAATCCAACCCATTTCTGATGCTATTTAAGCCAAGGATTGAAGAGGAATTAACATACTTTTGATTATTAGTCATAGTTTTAGTTTTAGAGTAGTTTTAGAAAGAGAAGCTCTCACTTCTCTCTAGGATTAGGATTTGGATTAGTTCTTAGATCTAGGTTTTAATCTTTGCTTTCTTCTACTTCTACCTTTCAATTCTTTGTTGTTACATTCATCTTCCTCTATTCTTTTGTTGTAATTTCCTTTATGTTGTTCTTATACTTTGTTGTAGATCTACTTTTGTTCCTCCTATTCTCTTTCAATTCAATTAGAGGTAACTCATAATAATTGTGTTCATTTGATTTGTTGTTGTTTAATTCCTTGCAATTGAGTAGTGTAGATTTACTTTTCTTGCAATTTTACTATGCTTTCCTTTACAATTTTACTATGCTTTCCTTTTGTGCCTTCCAAGTGTTTGATGAAATGCTTGGTTGGATTTTAGTATAGATTTTGTTCCTCTTGGCTTTGGTAGAGTGATTAGTGACTCTTGAGTTATCTAATTCCTTTGTTGATTGTTAATTAGAGATTGCTAATTGATTTGACTGCCTCTAAAGTAGTCATTCCTTTAGGAGTTGATTAGGACTTGAGGAATCAAATTGATTCATCCACTTGACTTTCCTCCATGGTTAGAGGTTAACTAAGTGAGAGCAATGAACAATTCTCATCACAATTGAGGAGGATAACTAGGATAGGACTTCTAGTTCTCATATCTTGCCAAAAGCTTTGTTAGTGTTAGTTTATTTCCTTTACCATTTACATTTCTTGTATAAAATCTCAAAAAACCCCAAAATAACTCATAACCAATAACAAGACACTTTATTGTAAGTCCTAGGGAGAACAACCCGAGGTTCCAGTACTTCAGTTTATAAATTTTAGGGGTTTGTACTAGTGACAAACAACTTTTTGTATGAAAGGATTATTGTTTGGTTTAGAAACTATACTTTACAACGAGATTTCATTAGTGAAATTCTAAACCGTCAAAAATCCAATCATCAATATTCGTACTTCATCGTGGTGAATAGGATGATCTGACAAATTAGCTCTGTTCATCACATTAAGACGAACGTGCCTGACAAACACCCGTGTCTACTTGGGTTCAAAGTGCGTCTTTCACCGGACAATGACGAACCAATAGCTTCAATATATGTATCTCAGACGGCTAATCCACGACTTCGTTGGAGACTTCTCGTGACATCAATTCAGCTGATTTTCGAGGAGATTAGGGTCTTTGTGGTAGAAGCTAGAACCCAAAGATGCAGCATTCTCTGATCCGGAAGATTCGACCTTGTCTGTGGCATTTTGAGTAGGAACATTAAGGAGAATGGACTGTACGAGCTTCACCCTCAATCAGAATGGATCTGCACTAAACCTGGGGTTTAGATGTGGAGGAGTATTGGTAGCTGCTCAAACCAGTGTCAATCACATACAGCCTGCCATTGAAGAAATTGATGCGTGAAAACTTGTCTCTCAACAAATTTCTCTTTGGCAAGTATACCGAATTTGTCGTCAAGTAAAAACTCACAATAGAGTGAGGTCGAATCCCACAGGTATTAATTGGTCAAGCAACTTTAGTTGGAAGAGTATGCTAGTTGAGCTAAACAGAGTGTTGTTTGAGAATTGCATAAAATTAAATGGCGAAAAAGTAAATAGCAGAAAATAAAGTGCATAATCTTAAATGGGGATTTGGGGTAATGAGCATGAAAATAAATGACAGAAAATAAAGAGAATGGGTAAGATCAGAAATGGGGAATTCATTGGGCTCAGGAGATGTTGTATTCTCCGGATCAGGTTCATTTTCATCTCTTCCTCAATCAATGCATCTATTGATCTCCTTGGCAATCTTAGGTGATTAGACTCCAATTCCTTGGTAATCCAATCTCTCTAAGCTTGAACAATTGCCCAATTCCTTGATTTCATTGCTCATAGAAAGAGATGAAGTATGGTCACTGATTATACCACATGTATTTCCAAATCAAAGTGTTGGGAGGATTACATGTCACTATATCCGCCCAGACCCCAATTTGGTCCAACATGAGAAAGCATTTCTAACATGATCTCCTCATCCCTTTTCCAAGGCTAAAAGGAGATCCAATTATGGAGAGTTTCTTTTCCAAGACAACTAACCAATTGAATTAAGATCGAAAACTTTCTAGTAAATCAAAAGAGAAGAAAGAAAAAGAGAATGAAAACTATAACTGATCCATCAAATTACAACAGAGCTCCCTAACCCAATGAAAGGGGTTTAGTTGTTCATAGCTCTAGAAATGAAAAATGGCAGAAAATAATACATCCCAGCTAAAAGTGCAGAAAAGTAAATATACAGAGAGGGAGTAGTTCTCCAAAGTGCCAAGCTCCTCTATAGTTCAAAACTACTCCTATATATACTACTCCTCTTGATCTTCTAGTGAGTTCTTCAAGTCTTGGATGTGGGCTTTGGATCTTGAGTTGAAGTAGTTCCAATCTTTAGTGGGCCCCAGCTTGCAAAGAAGTATGAATTAGGCATGAGCGTTAGTGAAGTTAACGTTAAATGACATTGTGGGTTCGAGAATGTTAGTGACAATCACAATTTTCACTAACGTTCCAACCCTATATAGCCTACGTTAACTCCAACATTAGTGGCACTAACGTGACCACTAACGTTGCCTTGTAAATCTTTGCTAGCGTTATTGGGACTCACCTTTCCCAATAACGTTGGCTTATAACCCTTTGCAAGCATTATTGGGACTCACCTTTTCCATTAATGTTTCCTTATGCCCTTTGTCCCTACGTTAGATTTCACGTTAGTATAACTAACATGGCTCTTAACGTGGTTATGCCTCACCTTCGAGAGCGTTAGTGACACTTACCTTTGTCACTAACGCTCAAAGTGCCCCTACTCTCCACGTTAGAGCTCACGTTAACTAAGTTAACGTGGTAGTAATGCCATCTTCCAACGTTAGTGACAAAGATGAATGTCACTAATATTGGCTCATCAATCTCAGCTATACGTTAACTTTCACGTTAGTGGTCTTAAGGTGACCACTAACGTGGGAAATGCTAGTTGATCCAACATTAGTGACAAAGGTGAGTGTCACTAACGTTGGCATTGTTCCTCTCTTCCACGTTAGAGTTCACGTTAACTAAGTTAACGTGACTCTTAACGTGGCTCATTGCCAAATCTTGGAACGTTAGTGGTATTCACGTTTACCACTAACATTGGAGCTTTCTTTTGTCTCCACGTTAACTACTGGCAATTAACTTGGGCTTATGATGGCTTCGCGGGCATTATTGGTGATCACTTTTCTCCTTAACGTTGCAAGCTATTTACCATTCTACATTAGTGGTCATGTTAACTAGATTAACGTGAGTACTAACGTGGTTCTTCCTTGCTTCCTTTGTCCTAAAATCAAGCAAATAAAGTGCATTAAAGCTCTAGCCAAAGTCATGAGATTATGCATCATCAATTTATCATTCAATTCTAGTAAAATCCTCATGAAATCATGTGAAATTCACAATAGTTGCTTGAATCAAGGTGTAAGTGTATTTTCATCCAAAACTTTCCTTATTCACTAAGAAAATGCATGAAACTATCTTAAAACAGTAAAGAAAAGGTCAGTGAAACTGGCCTAGATGCCCTGGCATCGAAAATCACTCACAAGCAAAGAGAGCAGTAATACCAGAGATAATTCAGAAAGACAATGCAACTCCAATCCTTAAACTTATTCCTATCATTTATTCCAATTTGGTATTCCTTTCACACTTCACTCTTACAAGCTCCCTATATGACATAAAATCAATAACCTTCTAATTTACCTGACTAAGACCTTCAAGATAACCATAGCTTGCTTCAAACCACAATCTATGTGGGATCGACCCTGACTCGCTCAGGTATTACTTGGATGACCCAGTGCTCTTGCTAGTACAACCGTACGAAGGTGTGGGAATTCATGCTGCCAAGGTTGTAGAAAGCTTAGAGAAGGGGGGTTGAATCTATGGCCTTCTTTTAGATTTATGAAATAACCCTTTAATTACAAACTTTCAATCTGAATTTGTTTGAACTCAGCAATAGAAAAATTATGAGACAATTTCATTTTGTCTCATGAATATAAAAAAATAGAACAGAGAAGGGAAGAGAGAAGCTGACACCATCATGTATCCTGGTTCAGTTGCCTTGTGCAATGCAACCTACATCCAATCTCCACCATAACAGTGGTGGAATTTCCACTATAGTTAAAGTATTACATACACCAATTTCACAGGATTGACATAATCCTTTTCCTCTCAAGTTCTAACCTAACTTGACTTAGCTAGTTAATTCCTAACTCTTCATTCTTAGTGCTTACCGAACTAAGAAAGGGGTACCTCACTGGTACAAGATACAAGACACAAGAAACTACCTAAAGAAATCTAAAATAACTCTAGACTTTTCACTCAAGTGTATCACTCATCCTTTTGTCACTCTTTGGCTTTTTCTTAATCTATCTCTTTCAGCCTTTTACCACTCAAGAAATTACAAAAAGATATACATTGAAAAATAAAATTACAATCTGTAAAACATAAAGGAGATTGATGCTTCAATAGCCTCTGTTGGTATGTGTTGAACCGGGTTGAGCAAACACTAATCAAGTTCTTCATCTTGGCGGAATGCTTCTTTCTCTAGATAGCACTATCCAAAATGTTGAACCTTCTCAGGAAGCTCTCAATGAAACTCTAACTCTGGTTCTCTCTCATTGCCTTCAGAAGGATTCAAAATTTTCTTTTGTATCTCCTTCCATGTTGTTGAGATGCTCTCTTCCAAGTCAACTCCTCGAGTTGTGTGCTACCAACTGAGCCTTTCACTTTCTTCAATTAATCCCCGAATTGGAAATTTTGAAACAGATCCCTTTTTCTTGACCGAATGCCTCAAAACAGCAAGAAAAATATTTTCAATAGTAAATCCAGATCTGAATCCTTGAGCTACTACTTTATCCCTAAGAAACAATATTGGCCTTTAATTCATAGCAATGTTTATCAGAAATCCCTTTCTCCATTTATCTCAAGTTAGAGTGGCAGAGAGTTAGAGAAGGAGAGATGAAAGTAAGACTCATGCAAAAGAAAATGAATCACGTTTAACTTCTGACTTAGCTTGATATGGTTTGATGTGGTGATTAGACCTCAACATTTTTACTTAACCCTTCTCTTTCTTTCTTCTTTGGTGAATAACTTAGGAACGAAGCTCTCTCTCTTCTCTGGGTCTGACCGAAATGAAAAAGTGAACGTTGCTTTGGAGGCAAGCACTTGGAGAGATCATCTTGAGAAAAACACCTTGGGCTTGGATTTTATTCACTTACCATTCAGCCTATGTGATTTCTTTGTCATTTTTTATTTGGGCTTTGTTTGTAAATGTTGCACACTATGAGTGCTTCTGATTTTGTTACCTTTATTTGGGCTACTGCAGAATTAAATTTTAGCTTGCATCACTTTAAACAAAATCATCAAAAGTAATTGGGTAGTTAGCCCAATAAAATTAATGTTTGTCATCATTAATTATGTTAGTTAATTTCTTAACTCAACAAGAACTGATAAAAAGAAATAAACTCTTCGTGATTTCTTCATCTGTATCTTGAAAAGAAAAAACTTGTAAGGGAGTGAGAACATCGTCCTTGCTGGTTGTCACTATAGCATTAGAGAATTGCTATAATAAGATACGTGAAATAAAACTGTGTTCAAGGTACAGTGATCATTGCTCGTCTTATGTATCCTTTCAAAAGCCAAAAGTTTACATTCAAAAATCCAAAATTCTTTTTAAAAGGGAAATTAGTTAATTCTTTGAAATCCAAAGCCTTTTCCTTTCTTATAAATTCTTAAAAGTTTTTCTTAGATAGTATGAATGACCAACCTGTTCCAAGCATAGGTTTATTAAGTCTATGCTGAACCAGTTTGATTTTTCATACTTTACTAAACCACAACACAAACCGATCACGGCCTCTGGCCCATCACATAAGCAATTATGACCTCAAGTCCAAACAACTCAATTAACATCCAATTCACCACAATCCAATCAATTTCAGTCATAAACATAAGTAATGAGACTCAAACACAATCAAAGCAGTTATATGCAATTAATAGTTAAACATAATTATTTACATAGGCAAACCAATTACAATATGCACACACAAACATTGTCACATAGATGCATATGATGAATGTGTGTCCTATTGGTTGTGATATCACGTTGTCGGTTCAACTGCTAACCCGACATATTTCCATGGGATTGTCGCTTTCGGTCACATTTATAAATGGGAACCCCCTAGGATATAGTGTCTGGCTCACTTTCCCTAAGATATAGTGCTCGGCCACTCTTATGACTAAAAGTATGTGAGCAGGACCTCTACCACAACCCTCACACCTCAGTGTAAGAGGGACGAACCCCACGCCTTATGCCTACAACTCAGCATAAGCGGGACGAACCACCGCCCTTACGCTTACCAAATGATATCTCATCAATCTTAGTAATATCCATAATCAGTTAGCCTCAAATCATAACCAAACCATTCTTGGTCCATGTACTTTTAATAACCAATTTATTCAGTTCACATCTTGCCAAGAATCACTTTTCTTTAAAATCCATTTCCTTTCAAAATGGAACCTTTTATGTAACATTTTCTCAAAATTTCTGAACAACTTCAAAACCATACAAATTTTGAAATCTCTTCTAATAGACTCAAATCATTCATTTTTAAATAAGTATTTGGTAATAAAACTCCACAATAGAGTCTCAAGACTTTAGGGGAGAATGACCTATCTCAATTCTTTAAATTAATTGAAAATCCTTAAAATAATAGCTTCTTGACTTGAATTAATTAAGATAGAATTTAAACCAAAACCAAGTCATGTAAATAAAAATTTCAGAGCTAATTTTAAAACCAAATCACTTAAAACAAAACCAATCCATTTAAATTAAAACCACTTTCAGATTCACTCTCAAAACGTCACAAACGGAATTATTCAATCAAAGTCCAATTTCTTTTAAATTTACTAAAACTCCTCCAAATGTGATTCCATAATCGAATTCAAAATATAAATCTTTTTTACATTTAATTCAACCTCAAAAAACATTATTTGTTTCTTAATTAAATCAAAATTTAACCAAAATTCTTTTCTAAATAACTTGCACTTAAAATATATACTTTTCTTAACTAACTCAAATAAAATAATATAATTCTCAAATTCATAATTTTATAAATAACATTTCAAACAAAGTCTCAGATTTTATAGAAATTTTCATAGCACCTCCCCTAAAATTTGGACTTTGCGACCCTTTTCGGGTTCCAACCAAACTATTCCGCAACCCTTTCCAACAGGTTCAAAACCAAATAAGTTCAAAATCAAGCTGATTCCAAAAATTCATATCATTTGCATATCTTAAGGAAACTGATTCAAAATCGAATTATTTTCAACGAATCAAACTCATTTCCAAAACATTAAGGAAACAATGTAGCAATCGTACGTTTAACAAAACCAAACATTAATCCTATCAAACAAACAATCATATTCATCCAAAATAGCCAGACAATACATAAGACTTATACAATCATTAAAAAGTGTATTTCTCACATCAATATCCATTTATAACAATTCATAATTATAAAATTGAATTTTTAGAAAAATCCCTACCTCGACAAGTTGAACCCAAAACCAAACACGTCAAAGAAACCTTTTCTTTCGGCCCGCAATTAATGGCAACTGCAACCACAACTCCTCTTACATCCACAACAGCAAAAATAGCTTTATATCATAGCATGCAACCTCGACAACTCAAGGCTAAAACATTAATATTGTGAAAAACTTAATAATACATAATAGAACAGTAATGTGAGGTTTTCGATACAGAGATACCTACTGTAATAGCAGAACGAAGCAATAACGGTCTCTGAACCAGTTTGGCGGCAATCTCGGCAGCCACCTTAAGCGGCAGCGGTGACCAGAACTTCGACAATGGCGACTGTAACAACATGCAACGACGATAAAGTTCCCAAAATCTCAAAATGTAAACCAAACTCAAAACCTTTACCGGCAGTTGTCGTTGGCGATGGCAGGGGCATTTTCCTGGTGGCAAAGGCAGCTTCTTCCTCTCCCATCTGTGACTAGCCTTGATGGTGGTGAAAGCTAGCAGCGACGGCGACAGCTCAGAGGAGGACGACGGTGTTGACTGAGGTCCCACAACAGTGATGCAAACAATTTTATCTCCTTCCCCCGTTCATGGTACCAACGATGGCAGCTCTGGGCAGAGGCGGTGACGATGTGGCTAGCGACGACGAGCATGGACGGCGGTGATTCAGGTTTCACAAAGAGCGACTGGGCTGGAAGATTCCCTCCTCCTTTGCGGCACTCTCTCTCTCCTCAGTTCTGACCCGCGACAGCGATGGTTTCACGAACAGCAGCGGCAGCGACGGGCTTCCTCCAGGCCTGCGAGCACGACAGTGGTGATGCAGTGAGGACGACGGCGAGCTCAACGGTAGCAACGGCCTCTTCTCCTCCTCTCTTTCCTCTGCACACCAGCACCATCCTCCCTCTCCCCTTCCCCTTCTTCTCCATCTCTCCCTCCCTGCGCTGACGGAGATTTATGTTATAGAATTTCAAAAAAATAATTTCAACAAAGTATAGATCTAAACCAACAATTAAACCTCAATCAACGTTTAATTTGTTTATCACTTAAGTAAACCTAAAAATAACTGAAGTATTTAAACCTCGGGTCGTCTCTCAAAGGAATTGCAGGAAAGTGTACTCATTATTGGTTGTGGAAAAGTATTTTTGTCATTTTTGAATGATGAACAAGGAATGTAAATTACAAGAAAATAAACTAATAACTAAGAAAAGTCCTAGAAAGGGGCGAGAATTGAAATTCCTATCCTTATTATCATCGTCAATTGTGATGGTAATTGCCTTTTGCTCTCACTTAGTTAACCTCAAACAATTTAAGGAAAATCAAGTGAGCAAAATCAACTTAAGTTCACAAGTCCTGATCAAAGAATATATTTAGTGAAGCTCAAGCCAGCTAGCAACTTTCAATCACCAATCAACAAGAGACTTTGACAATTCAAGAGTCTCCGAATTACTCAATCCAAGCCAAGAACACAAAAATCTATTTTAAAATCCAACCAAGTATTTTATCAAATACTTGGAAGGCATAAGATAAAAATTTAGAACATTAACACGAAATAGTAAAATCTAAGACTATGAATTGCAAGAGAACAATAAGAACAAATTAAAAGAAGTGACAATAATCATAAAATACCTCAAAATACATTAAAAGGAAATTACAATCAATAAGGAGCCATGAACAATAAAGCAACAAGGTAAAGGAAACAATATATAAACTAAAGAAAGCAAAGAGGTAACAACAAGAAATTAAAAGAAGAAATTAAAAATTGAAAATAAAAGAAGAAACCCTAAAACCTAGAGAGAGGAGAGAACCTCTCTCTCTAGAATTCTACATCTATCTAAAACTAATGTGTGTAAATGAATGAATTGTTTCCGATCTATTTCTAGCTCTATCTACAGCCTCTTGTCTTCGTTTTCGGAATTGGTACTGGGCCAAAATCAGCCCAGAAATCGCCCCCAACGTATTTTCTTTACTGAGGCACGTGCTGCTTGTCACGTGTACGTGTCAGCCACGCGTACACGTCATTTGAACTCTGCACTGGCTCCGTTGACGATACTCCTGGTCACGCGCACAATTCAGCCATGTGTACGCGTCGGTTCCAGCTTCTCAAATCTCCAAATTCTTGTGTTCCTTCCACTTTAGCATGCTTCCTCTTCATTCTCTATGCCATTCTTACTCTATAAATCCTGTAATCACTTAACACACATATCACGACATCGAATGATAATAACAGAAGATTAAAAATTTGCAATTTTAAGGCATTAAGGCCTAAGAAGCATGTCTTCAATCATAGCACAAAATTAGAAAGGATTTACACAACCATGCAATTTACCTAAATAAGTGTGAGAAAAGTTGACAAAATCCACTCAATTTATTACAAAATAAACCATAAAATTGTGGTTTATCCATCTTCCTACACTTAAACATTAGCATGTCCTCATGCTAAACTCAAGAGAAGCTATAAAGGGGTGAAGAGGAATGATAGAATTTAGTAAATGCAACATAGCTATATGCAACTAAATGCAAAATACTACCTACTTGGTTAAAAGTGAATCAATCTTCCAAGAACAAATATGAACTAAATTCCACTAATTCAAATCTCAAAATAAAGTACAAATAGACTTGCAAAAAGAAAGCTCATGAAAGTCGTGAACAAGAAATTAAGCATCGAATCCTTACCAGATGTGTATCCACTCTAATCGCTCAAGTGTTTAAAGGTCGATTCTCTCAATTCTCTACTAATCTTACTTTCCAAAGCTTGCTCTTCTTCTACCAATCAACATATATTCAATGCATGAATACACATATCAAGAGGTCTTTTTATCGGTTGTAATAGGGTTAAGGTCAAGGTAGGAATGTATTTGGTCAAGTAGACTAAAATCTGAATTCTTGATTAACCTAAACTTCCCACCTAACCTAAGACAGTCCATGTAATCGAAATGCAAAGCCTAACTACCCATTAACTATCTTATCCACATATTCATGCATCCAAAATTTGAGTACAATACATATACGTTGCTACCACCATTTACTTTGGGGAGTTTTGTCCCCTTTTATTGTTTTCTTTTTTCTTTTTTTCTTTTTATTTTTCTTTTCTTTTTATTTTTCTTCATATGTTGTGGATAATATATATACTCGAGATATTAGTGCATATGATTAAGGTATTGAATGCAAGAATATGCGCCCAACTATTTTTTGCACATTTTAACAAAAAATGTAGAATACCCAATTCCCAAACCAAATGTTTTCAAACCCAGTTTTTTCACATTTAAATCATGCACACTCTCATTGGTCTAAGCTAACCAAGGATTCAAATTAAGTACATTCATTATTTTCCGCTTAGAGTTAGTGATGTGCTAAAATAAAGAACAAATGGGGTAAAATAGGTTCAACATTGGTTTGCAAAGGATGATGAAAAGGTAAGGCCATATGGGTTTGTGAGCTATAGTGAAACAAAGGCCTCAATCACAAAAATGCATTCATACATCAAACAATGAAAATATAGAATCAAGCAAGAAAAAGATCACAATCTTAGAGAGAATAACACACACCAAAACAAAATATATTGGTTGATAAGATGCAACCAATCAAATAGGCTCAAAATCTCACTAGGCTTGTGTGTTCTATCTCTAAAACCATGTTCCAAATTAAATTCCTTCAAGCAAGTTCAACAAAAATTTTGATTCGAATTAGTGAAATACCCTAAAGCAATTTCATGGAGAGGAAATCTTCACTTCAACCAAGTAGTCCTAGTAAGAAAATTGGTGGACGAAATTGTGATCACTATTCTTTGAGTTGCATTCATCAACTTGGTGCTGTAGTTGCACGTAATTGTAAAATTATGGAATTTGAAATTGGCACGAGTGGACACAACTCCGTTCAACTGACCAGCAAGTGTACTGGGTCGTCCAAGTAATAAACCTTACGTGAGTAAGGGTCGATCCCACAGAGATTGTTGGTATGAAGCAAGCTATGGTCACCTTGTAAATCTCAGTTAGGCAGATTAAATTGGTTTATGGGTTTTCGAAAATAGAAATAAGAAAATAAATAATAAAAGGGATAGAATACTCATGCAGATTCATTGGTAGGAATTTCAGATAAGCGAATGGAGATACTGTATGGCTCAAGGACGCCTGCTCTCC
>NC_029780.3:96270176-96271212 GCF_000817695.3 Arachis duranensis
ACTCCTTCCACACATATGTCCATTAGGACTTGACTCAACCTTTGATTAAAGTTGACCCTTCTAGTGTAGGGGCGTTCATCCCCTTGCATCATAGGCAAGTGAAACGCCAACCTCACATTTTCCGGACTAAAATCTAAGTATTTCCTCCGAACCATTGTGAGATAGTTCTTTGGATTCGGGTTCATACTTTGATCATGGTTCCTAGTGATCCATGCATTGGCATAGAACTCTTGAACCATCAATATTCCAACTTGTTGCATGGGGTTGGTTATGACTTCCCAACCTCTTCTTTGGATTTCATGTCGGATTTCCGGATACTCATTCTTTTTGAGCTTGAAAGGGACCTCGGGGATCACCTTCTTCTTTGCCACAACATCATAGAAGTGGTCTTGATGGCTCTTGGAGATGAATCTTTCCATCTCCCATGACTCGGAGGTGGAAGCTTTTGTCTTCCCTTTCCCTTTTCTAGAGGATACTCCGGCCTTAGGTGCCATTGATGGTAATGGAAAAACAAAAAGCTTATACTTTTACCACACCAAACTTAAAATCTTGCTCGCCCTCGAGCAAGAAAGAAAAGAAGAGAAGAAGAAGAAGAAGAGAATATGGTAGAGAGGGAAAGAAGTAGTTTCGGCTATGGGGGAGAAGAAGGGGTTGTGTTGTGTGAAAATGAAGTAGAATGGAAGGGTATTTATAGGGATAGGGGAGGGTGGGTGTTCGACCATGTTGGGTGGGAATGGGTGGAAAATTAAATTTGAATTGTATGAAGGTAGGTGGGGTTTATGGGGAAGAGTGGGTTGAGGTGATTGGTGAAGGTTTTTGGGAAGTGTGATATGGGAAAGGGTGAAATGAGATTTGGATTAGGAGAGTGTGATTAGGATTGAAAGAAAAGGTGGGAATATGGTAGGTGGGGATCCTGTGGGGTCCACAGATCCTGGGGTGAAAAGAAATACCATTTCTTCACCATATAGGCATGTAAATTGCCTTCGTGCATCATTCTGGCGTTCAAACGCCCATTGGTGCACGTTCTGGGCGTTCA
>NC_029780.3:96272327-96272936 GCF_000817695.3 Arachis duranensis
TCTTCAGAGCTCATGAATGGCAGAAGGAGATTTACTGGAATCTCTATGGTCTCTAGATGAGCCTCAGATTCCTTAGGTTCCTCAATTGGGAACTCCTTTTTGTCTAGAGGACGTCCCATGAGGTCTTCCTCACCGAGATTCATGTCCTCCTCCTCCTCACTAGGTTCGGCCACACCAAGTAAGGTTATGGCCTTGCACTCTCTTTTTGGATTCTCTTTTGTATTGCTTGGGAAAGTACTAGGAAGAGTTTCAGTGCCTTTCTTACTCAGCTGGCCCACTTGTCCCTCCAAATTTCTAATGGAGGATCTTGTTTCATTCATGAAACTGAAAGTGGCTTTTGACAGATCAGAGACAATATTGGCTAAATTAGAAGTGTTTTGTTCTGAATTCTCTATCTGTTGCTGAGAAGATGATGGATATGGCTTACTATTGCCCAGCCTATTGCGTCCACCATTGTTAAAGCCTTGTTTAGGCTTTTATTGATCCTTCCAGGAGAAATTGGGTGATTTCTCCATGATGGGTTATAGGTATTTCCATAAGGTTCACCCATGTAATTAACCTCTGCCATGGCAGGGTTCTCAGGATCATAAGCTTCTTCAGAAGCTACCT
>NC_029780.3:96273003-96273538 GCF_000817695.3 Arachis duranensis
TATTCAGATTTTGAGAGATTATGTTGACCTGTTGAGTCAACATTTTGTTCTGAGCCAATATGGCATTCAGAGCATCAATTTCAAGAACTCCTTTCTTCTGAGGTATCCCATTATTCATGGAATTCCTCTCAGAGGTGTACATGAACTGGTTGTTTGCAACCATGTCAATGAGTTCTTGAGCCTCTTCAGGCGTTTTCTTCAGGTGAATGGATCCACCTGCAGAATGATCCAATGACATTTTCGAAAATTCAGAGAGACCATAATAGAATATATCCAAGATGGTCCATTCTGAAAACATGTCAGATGGACATCTTTTGGTCAGCTGCTTGTATCTTTCCCAAGCCTCATAGAGGGATTCACCTTCCTTCTATCTGAAGGTTTGGACTTCCACTGTAAGCTTGCTCTTCTTTTGAGGTGGAAAGAATTTGGTCAAGAAAGTAGTGACCAACTTATCCCAAGAGTTCAGGCTTTTTCTAGGTTGTGAATCCAACCATATTCTAGCTCTGTCCCTTACAGCAAAAGGGAAAAGCATGAG
>NC_029780.3:96273572-96273795 GCF_000817695.3 Arachis duranensis
TTGTAGACTTCAGGATTAACTCCATTCGTCTTTACAGTCTCACAGATCTGCAAAAACTCAGTTAAAAACTGATAAGGATCTTCAGATGGAAGTCCATAAAACTTGCAGTTTTGTTGCATTAATGCAACTAGTTGAGGCTTAAGCTCAAAGTTATTGGCTCCAATGGCAGGAATGGAGATGCTTCTTCCATCAAACTTGGACGTTGGCTTTGTGAAGTCACAAA
>NC_029780.3:96276636-96293862 GCF_000817695.3 Arachis duranensis
TCCACGAGCTGAGGCTTTTCTTGGAGTTGAACTCCGAGTTATGACGTGTTTTGGGCGTTCAACTCCGGATCATGACGTTTTTCTGGCGTTTAACTCCAGACAGCAGCATGTACTTGGCGTTCAACGCCATGTTACGTCGTCAATCTCCGAATAAAGTATGGACTATTATATATTGCTGGAAAGCTCTGGATGTCTACTTTCCAACGCCATTGAGAGAGCGCCAATTGGAGTTCTGTAGCTCCAGAAAATCCATTTCGAGTGCAGGGAGGTCAGATTCCAACAGCATCAGCAGTCCTTTTGTCAGCCTTCTTCAGAGTTTTGCTCAAGTCCCTCAATTTCAGCCAGAATTTACCTGAAATCACAGAAAAACACACAAACTCATAGTAAAGTCTAGAAATGTGAATTTAACATAAAAACTAATGAAAACATCCCTAAAAGTAGCTCAAACTTACTAAAAACTATATAAAAACAATGCCAAAAAGCGTATAAATTATCCGCTCATCAAAAATAATGGTAGAATATGTACGAACTATAACTATAATGCAATGCAACAACTAACTACAAAAAGAAATTTAAGATATAGGTGTTGGAAAAAGGAATTGTTACCCACAGAAGTCGGTCTCGACCTCCCCACACTTAAAGATTTCACCGTCCTCGGTGCATGCAAAGATGAGCAAGGTAGATTAGGGTGGGTTGCTACAACTGATGAGCTCTTTCAAAAGATTGTACAAAAGAACTTGTTTGTCACCCCATTTAGAAGCGTTTCCTTTCCCTTCTTGGTGGACAGCCTGAAAGGGGAGAAAAGATGGAAGATTAAGCCCAAAAAATAAAGATATCAAAGTAAACAGAATATAAGTGGGGCTAATGCCAAATAAGAATGGGTTCTCAACTACATGGTAGCTACAACATGTAAGTGAGAAAGCAATATAAGCGAATGGCATATCAACGGTGCAAGAATTTCAAAAATGAGTAAGAAAAAGTGGTCATGAAAGACAATGTGAGTTCATATCAATGCACAAAGAATACAAGTATCAATAGAGATTAAGCATTGACCTAGAAATTTCATCACCCAACAATACCAAACAAGTCACGAAGCACCAAAACAAGGTAAAAAATATTCAACAGTTGAGTAAGAAAATTTAATGCCAATGTTAAAATAACAAACTTAAAAATAAAGAAAAAGAACTAACCACAAATAACAAAATTAAATGCAAGTAAAAACAAGGAAGGTTGAGAAGTAAGATTTTGCAAGTAAGATTTTGAAAATAGGAAGAAAAAGCAATGGAGAAATAATAGTGAGAGATGATGAGAGAAGTGAGAAATAGGAGACAGAAAAAGAAGGAAATAAATGGGGAAAGGGAAGAAGGGATAAGAGGAAAGTAGGAAAGAAATAAAGAAATAAGAAGTAAAGAGAAGGAAAGTCGCACATGCGTCGGCGTGGGGAGTAGAAAAGAGAGGCGACGTGGATGCGTCCTTTACGCGTACGCATGAGATGCAGAGAAAGCAAGGGACGCGTACGCGTGGGCGTGAATCGTGCCCAGCGCACAGTGCCCACATAGTTCCAGCACAACTCTTTGGTTTTTGTACCAGCAGCAGTGCAGCATTAAGTATGACGCGTGCACATCGGCCATGCGCACGCGTGAGACGCACTTTTTTTTTTTGAAAATATCAGAACAAAGGTAAATATGTATATTTGAAAAGTAACACACACACCTAATGAAACAAAGATAAGCAAATAAATAAATAAAAAGCTATAGAAAAGGAAGATCATATCATAGTGGGGTGTCTCCCACCTAACACCTTTGTTTATTGTCCTTAAGTTGGACATTTTGTGGGGTCCTTGCTAGGGTGGCTTATGCTTGAAATCTTCCATGAATACCCACCAATGTTGAGTTTTCAATAGCCTTTGGGATCCTAAACTAGGTGCATCAAGCTTCCAAGCAAATTTGAACAAGTGACAAGGCCCCAAGATTGATGATGGTTGAGGTGTATTCCGGGGTCCCAAACCTTGTTTGTCATCACCCTTTCTTCTTGATCTTTATGCTTCCATTTGGGTAACAAGGTTGAATAATTCTCATTTAAGCACCAACACATCTTCCTAAACCCAATCAATTGAGAACTATACCAACCATTGCACTTAGACCTTGAACTTCCAACCATAATGAACCTAGGATTGTATTGCCAACCACTAACCATCTTCCTTTAACTCTTAAAACCACAAAGATCTCTAAGTTCGTCATCCATTTCAAGTAAACCATATTCAAGCGAGAAATTAAAGCTTAAAGGGAAGAGATTTACCTACTTGAATGATAGGATGGATGGTGATGGCTTGGGGAAAGGTGTCTCCAATGGCCTTGCCAATGTATGCTTTACTCCCTTTGACTCCTCTTTGATGATCTCCACCTCTTGACAGGCTTCTTCAACTTCAACCTCTTCTTCTTGGTAGCTTTCTTTCAATTCAATCTCTTCTTCGTCATTTACCAAGGGTTTTGGAGGTTGTGCACCTTCTTTCTTAACCTCTTTTTCAAGTCCAATGAGAGATGATTTAATTGTAGATAAGAACACATCAATGATTGAATCCATTTCTTCCAATTCTTCACTCATGACATGCTTTGGAGGTTACGCACCCTCCTCAACATCAATTTCAAACTTCTTGGAAGGAGGCTCTATGACTTGAGATTCCCATGGAGGTTCAGCGTCTCCAAAATCTTCAACCACTTCCTCTTGTTCAATAACTTCAGCTTTCTCTACTTGCTTTAGTACAAAATCCCACTTTTTATTCTCCACCAACAGTTCTAATTTCTCCTTCATGCTATGCTCTTCAGTTGATTCTCCACATGTGGCCATGGAAGTGCTTTAAGTGTCCAAGCATTGCGGGGATAGAATATTTACTACCTTGGCCAATGCAGCCGCGAATTCTAGTGTCCTCCTTTGAGTTTCACGTTGCTCATGAAGTAGTGAGGTGAGAGAATTATCTATTGGGACTTGGGTTGGATAGGAGGGTTTATTGGTTGGGAGAAAGAGCCCATAATAGAAACGTAGTTCATCTTGATAAGGATATAGTGATGGTGTATATTGAGGTGGTGGTTCTTGGGAGTAATTGTGTTTGGAATTGGGGTGGTTCTATGTATGGTTCATATGGTGGTTGGTATGGTGGATAGGGGTTAAGGTCATATGGAGGTGTTTGGTGGTATGGGGTTGTGAGTATGGTAGTTTAAAACTATGTTGAGAAGGGAGTTCATAGGCATAGGATGGTTGTGATTGATAATCACAAGGAGGTCCACCATAGCCATTGGATTGGTATGCATCTTGGAATGGTTCATGCTCATAGTACATTGAAGGAGGTTGTTACCAAGAATATTGATCATAAGAATGTGGCTCCTCCCATATTTGATTGTCCCATCCTTGATGCAAGCCTTCATTGTAGTTCTCATTTCCTACAACATAGTTATAACCACACTCATAGCTAAAGGGATGAGAATTTATGGTGAAAAGAGAAAACAAAATCAAAAGCTAACAAGAACAAAATACTACAACTAGCAAAAACTAACACAGAAACTCAAGCACTATTCACAATATTAATATGTATACAATAACCAATAACAAGCGCACATTTGCAATTTCCCAACAACGGCACCAAAACTTGACGGAGGATTTATGTCGGTATAGAATTTCACAAAAATAATCTCGTCGAAGTATAGATCTAAACCGACAATTAAATCTAATCAACGTTTAATTTATTTGTCACTTAAGCAAACCCAAAAATAACCGATGTATTTAAACCTCGGGTCGTCTCTGAAAGGAATCGCAGGTAAGTGTACTCTTTATTGGTTGTAGGAAAGTATTTTTGGGATTTTTGAATGATGAACAAGGAATGTAAATAACAAGAAAATAAACTAACAACTAAGAAAAGTCCTAGCAAGGGACCAGAATTGAAATTCCTATCCTCATTATATTCATCAATTGTGATGGTAATTGCCTTTTCCTCTCACTTAGTTAACCTCTAACAATTGAAGGAAAGTCAAGTGAGCAAAATCAACTTAATTTCACAAGTCCTAATCAAAGACTAGATTTAGTGAAGCTCAAGCCAACTAGCAACTTTCAATCACCAATCAACTAGAGACTTTGACATTTCAAGAGTCTCCAAATTACTCAATCCAAGCCAAGAACACAAAAATCTATTTTAAAATTCAACTAAGCATTTTATCAAACACTTGGAAGGCATAAGATAAAAACATAAAAAATTAACACAAAATATAGTAAAATCTAAGACTATCAATTGCAAGAGAACAATAACAACAAATTAAAGGAAGCAACAATAATCATAAAATACCTCAAAATGCATTAAAAGGAAATTGGAATTAATAAGGAGTCATGAACAACAAAGCAACAAGGTAAAGGAAACAACATATAAACTAAAGAAAGCAAAGAGGTAATAATAAGAAATTAAAAGAAGAAATTGAAAATTGAAAATAAAAGAAGAAACCCTAAAACCTCTCTCTAGAATTCTACATCTATCTAAAACTAATGTGTGTAAATGAATGAATTGTTTCCAATCTATTTACAACTCCATCCCTAGCCTCTTGTCTTCATTTTCGGACTTGGTACTGGGCCAAAATTAGCCCAGAAATCACCCTACCATATTCCTTTACCGAGGCACGTGTCGCATGTCATGCGTACGTATCATTTGAACTCTGTACTAGCCACGCGTATGCGTCAGTTGACGATACTCCTGGTCACGCGCACGCTTTAGCCATGCGTACGCGTCGGTTCCACCTTCTCAAATCTCCAAGTTTTTGTGTTCCTTCCACTTTAGCATGTTTCCTCTTCATTCTCCATGCCATTGATGCCCTATAACCTGAGATCACTCAACGAATACATCATGGCATCAAATGGTAATAAGAGAGAATTAAAATTTGGTAGTTTTAAGGTCTAAGAAGTATGTCTTCAATCATAGCACAAAATTAAGAAGGATTTACAAAACCATGCAATTTATATGAATAAGTGTGAGAAAAGTTGACAAAATCCACTCAATTCAATACAAAATAAACCATAAAATTGTGGTTTATCATGCGCCTCCCTCTCCTCTTTTACTTTTTTCCTTTCTTCTTTCTTTCTTTTTCAGCCGCTACTGCTATTTTGTGTATTGAGTTTTAACTGTGTGTGTTGCTGAAGGAGAAAGGTGACGGCTAGGATTTCTTTGGGTTATGAAAATTGTGTGTTTGAGTGTAATAGAGATAGGGTTAGATGAAAAATTTATGGTTTTGATTTGGGAATTTTGGGTTTAATTAGAGTAGAATAATTTTAATAAAATTAGAGTATAGAGTATTAATTTGCAATCTAATTTAATCTTTAAAAATTACTTTAAAATATTATTGGTTGTATTAAAATGTTAATTGGTTTTCAATCAAATACTCTTGAAAATATAACATAATATAATTAATTTTCTTTATTCCTAAAACATAAAGTATTCAATTATAAAAATATTAATTATTTAGCTCAAATTATATAAAATTCTTATTATTTTACCACGACTAACTTTATAATTTAAATATAGAAAATAATTCAATAATTGTAAAAATAGATAAATTTCTAATTTAAATAGCCAACCTCGTTATTTCTTTTAATTTCTAAAACTTTAAGTTGTAAATAGGAAAATACTCAATAATTATAGAGTTTAGATAAAAGCCTTAATTTATTTCAAATTCAATAATCAAAACTGCCTCTAATTATCTTTAATAAAATAATTTCTGAAATTAAAACAGTAAATAAATAAATAATTTAAAATTAGCTCATAATAAGACTTCTCAAAATTTTTGGATCTTTTATTTTTCATTTAATATTATTCTATTTTTTTGTCATATCATTTGAAATTACATGCTAAGAAAGCAAGGTGTTGGATTCAAGTCATTCATCTACAATAATATTTGCATTTATTAAATATTGAATCTTATTATGAAAACTTCATCAATTTATATGTAGAACTTTTAGTACTAAAGTCATGAATTTAAATTCAAATTCGCCAATACAAAATGACCCTAGCCCTCAAAGTAATTGTTTAGAATTTTTTAATTCAAAACATCACTATTTGACATATGAGTAACCGGTTTATTTATTTTATTCTACAATTTATATAATTTATTATCATATTGGTATAATTTATTTCATAACATTCTTTGGTCAAGCCAATACTCATAAATTAAAAATGATTCGAGAAATAATCATTGGTCTCTTGTTATAGATTGACGAAATATCTATCTCACAGTTAACTTAAACAGATAAAACTCATTATTGCAGAATTATTTATTTTTTAAATAAATGCCGACATAATAATCCAACTAAGCTTGGAGGCTCACCATATCATTATTCACTTATCTGTTAACCGAGTTATAGCTCGGTCTCTTTTGTGTATTATGAGTCATAACTCGATTTTATTTACCTTCATTCTAAATTTGTAATGGATAATCTTATTAACCATTATTCTGACTTAATAACCAACGGTTATAATATCAACTCTATGCCTAAAAAAGAGTCTTTTGCAGGTATTCACTTTTCGTATTTTTCTTATCAAAATATACATCTTTTAAAGATAAAAAGATAAATTCAATTTTCTCTAAGACGAGATATATCTCTCTAATAATCCCCGGCCACCTGCAACAAGAACTAGCCAGTCTCCTTAGAAGAAGCGTGCCAACCCATGAAGGCCAACATGGAGGTACTCAAACTCATCCAATATGAACTCACTCTCTCCAATCAACACGCGTAACTAAAAGACTGAAGTTCATATAAGACACGAGAAAGATAAATATCTTTTCTATATATTAATTAATTAATGAAACAATACTCATACATATATAGGAAAAACTACTAAAAGTACCCATGAAGTTTACGAACGCTGACAAAAGTACCCATAAACTAAGAAAATTAATGATGTACCCATGAAAGATGAGTTTCGTATGACAAAAGTATCCAAACCGTAATTTTTTGTTTATTTTTTAATAAAATTCTCAAACTATCCCCACTCTCAATCTCAACTCACTTTTTCAACCTTGCATAACCTAACCTGCACCTTTAAAACCTTTGTCGTGGAGTCCAAAACCACTTCTATAATAGACCAGGCCGAAATCAATGATGGTGGTGGTAGAGGACTTCGACCGGTTCCTAGCAGATAAATTTAGTATGGTGAGCTCTTTTCCATTTTTTTCACCACATGTCTTCACACAAAGAAAGTCCCAAAATTAAAAAAAAAAAAGAGAAAACAACTGAAACGATTAAAAATTGTTCCTTTATGATTCTTTCTCTGATTCTTCATCGGTATTGATTGATTCTTTTGTTAATCTCGGCGTGCAATCCTCTGTTATATTACTATCCAAAACTCCTACCATAAAAGTTCATTTCGTCTGTTGTAGGAATAGTTTTGGACTCCATGGCAAGGGTTTTAAAGGTGCATATTGAGTTATGGAAGATTGAAAAAGTGAGTTGAGGTTGAGGGTGGAGATAGTTTGGAAATTTTATTAAAAAATAACAAAAAATTAGGGTTTGGATACTTTTATCATACAGAACCCATCTTCCATGAGTACATCGTTAATTTCCCTAGTTTATGGGTACTTTTGTCAGTGTTCGTAAATTTCATAGGTACTTTTAGTAGTTTTTTCTACATATATATACATACTACTGTAAGATTCGCGCTACTCATGAGTAAATATTGATTTATTATAAAAATTTGCTAGTGTTTATTTATTAGTACTAATAGTTGTCATTTTTAATTTAAAAAATTCTAATGTATAAAAACTCATTGTAAAAATTTGTTGGTGTATCTATATTAATACTAATAGTTATTATTTTTAATTTAAAAAAGTCATCATGTATAAAAAATTGATTATATGATGTATAAGACTTTTCCATATCATCTGCTTTTCAGAAGTCGAATATCTTTTTGAAACATATATGATGTATTCATGTAAAAAGTTATTACTTCGTGAAAAATATCTAATACCCTAACACCTACTAAGTTCTTCATCTATAGTGTATTCATGTATAACTAAACAACTAGTGTGCTCACCATACCATTATTTAAGTGCATAATTTGCTTGGCTTATTTTTCTATCTGTTTTATAGAATAATTTTTACCAAATTATTTTAAAAATGGATAAGCAAATCATTACTCTTTAAAATTTTAATTTGCATTCACATGATGAACACTTAATTAATTTTTAGAACATATATTATTGAAAACGTTAGATTGTTTATCATTATTGTTATTCCATTACCTTAATAATTTATCTAAATTATTATTCAATGTCTTCGAGTTATTCATAAAACATAAAAAAAAAGTATATGCAACTAACAGCTAACTAATTCTTTTATTCATTGTTTCAACTATTTCAAACTCTAAAAACTCATTATTGAGGTGGATATTTTTCAAAAACATCCAATAATTTATTTTTCATGAAACAATGTAACTAATTACAAAATCTTACAACAAAGAGGAAAAAAAGAGTAGCAATATTATCCTTTTAAGAGCTCTAACGTATACTAAATCCAGTAGAAATTAATTCATCACAAAAGTCATTGTCTTATTTTCCTTGACATTTTTAAAGCCTTGGTTATTGTTATTGATGAGTTAGTTATGCTTTAGTATATACATGAAAAAAGATCAATCATAAAAAACAGCACTTTCTAATTTCTAAGTATCTTTTTTGACATGCATTTGTTAAGTCGCATAATGTACAATAAGATGGCAAATGATTATACTCTTATCTAGTGACGAAAAGTGTACTGAATAAGAAATCTAGAAAGGAGTATAAACAATACATATGAAAAGAAATTAGAAAACTACCAAAATCTCGGCAGGAAGCTTTCCTTGGGGGCATGAATTCTTGAAATTGCTCATTCAGTATTTTGATAGGCGAAACTCAATTCAAAAACTTGCAAAATAAATGATGATTTAGTAACAGTTTTCAAAAGACTATCTAATCACCTAGAATCTCAAATAAAGTCTCTCTCATTTTCTAATGTTTCATGAGTTATCGAATTTAACATAGGGTAACCGCCACCTTAATTTTTAATGTCATACTTAAAGCAATTCTTTGTCAACTTTTTCACTAAACTATATATGGAACACAACAACCAACGCAAGTTGGCACAGATGGATGAGGGTCTGTGTCCCTTAACCATCTCTCCCGGGTTCGATACTCACTGGAGGATGGGAATGGAGCTTGCTTGCTTGGGAGGGTCGCCCACTTTGTGTGCCTCTGCAGTACCCGAGGGATTAGTCATTGGGCTTCCGGCCTGATGGATACCCTGGTGTAAACCCAAAAAAAAATATATGGAACACAACATCAATTATCAATCCTGAGGTACAAAGTAAATCAATAGAGACAAATAAAAAAGAACAAATTCACCTATTTTCATCTTCTTAAAACTAACAGAGATCAAACTTTCAATTTTACAAATAATGTGTCACTGAAAATAATGTTGCAACCGTCACACAAGTTAGAGGATTAAAAGCACAAACAAATTAATCATCCTTAAATAATTAAATTTCAGCCATTAGATGATAATGAATGAAAAGTAAAGTAAGAATTAATTTCTATACACCAATGATGTAAAATATGTTTTATACTATCAACAAATGAAATTCTGAAAAGGTGCTAAATCAATATAGATAACTATATATTAAAATAACTAAATACCATAATTGCTCACTTTCTTATAATTTGAATGGTTAACAACATAAACCATAAGTTGATAGAAATTAATCTTAAATGCAAATACACCTTAGCTGTCTTTGTTGAATTGTGTAACTTTCTATGTTTTTCATTACATTCAAGCTCGGAGTCATCAATCATGAGCGGCATGAAAGAAAAGAGATACTTCCTAACTGTCTTTAAGTGTTCTTTCTTCTTTTTTCAATTTTGAAAGCTCAGCCTTGTCTTTAGTCAGAGTTGATTTAGCCTTTTCAATTTATTCCATCCAAAGATTGACACCATCTCTTTTTATCGTTCCACAATAAATATCAAACTTGCTATTTTTATCAGTAAATTTTAAGAATATCTAGTGTCAATCATTATAGTCCTAAGTAAATAATAATGGCATAAAAATTATTTCTATTATGTGCAAAAGTTATAAAAAGTAACTACGAGGATTAATAAGTAATAAGATTCTTTTCTATTCCTGAGTCTTGACAAAGAAGGTCTTGTAACTTTAAAACATGAAGGCCAAAGAAATAACACAAAAGTCACGTGAGCTTGCACAACACACAACAGAATATTTTTAAGTGAAAAATAGTGAAAAATAAATTCACAAAATGTCATCAGAATGTATCTTTATTAGGACTGAGCCATGAAGAATACTATTTAAAAACTGCTAAACCAATCATTTCACCAATATCATAGCCATTGAGTTAAACTCTAAAATGGTACCTATCTGAGATTTACAGATTACACCGTTTTGGTCCCTGCCTTATCGATTGCACTATTTATGTCTCCAACTTTGTAAAAATACACCTAGTTGGTCCCTCACCCCATCTCTGGCCAATTTTTCTGCCATTGGCAGTGACATGGCATTAACATGGCAAATGAGTGCCACACTGGACAGCATAAAAGGTTATCATTTAATTTTTGGCACTAAAATCTCCCTAGAACAATGTCATTTGACAAATTTAGAAAGTTAATAGTTTGTAACCTCAATGTTTGTGATCACTTCATCATCATCATCATCATCATCATCATCTTCTTCTTCTTCTTCCTTTTCTTCTTCTTCTTCTTCTAAACATAAACACTCTGTGCTATGAAATCTTCAAGCCTGGCTACTGTCTAGGGTTGTTAGAGTGAAACTATTCAGCTTTGTGGGGTTCACTCACACACTAAGCTTCGTGCGCGATCATTTTCATTGACGGAAAGAGAAAGGGTTCTTTGCGAAACACAAAGGTAAGTCTATTCTGGAAAAAAATTAATGCTTTTCAATTTAAAGATATGCATCATTGTGTCTGTTTGGTTAGAATTTGATGTAGGTTGACAAAAATCTTTCATTGTTCATTATCTACTAATAAGGTTTTTGTGTATTTTATGGGTAATGGAGGGATTTTTTCTATGCTTTATATTCATAGAGAGACAGTGGGTATTTTATTCAATGCATTTTTATTTGGATTGGTTGATGGCTGTTTCTAATTTTTTGTTTGTGGGTGAGTGTGCAAGTATAGTTCCAAACCAACAATTGACCCGCGTCAAAGTTTAATTTTGTTTATCATAAGTGCAAACCAATAATAATAACCAAGAGTATTAGATCTCAGGTCATCTCTCAAAGAAATTGCAATGAGGTATGCGTGTTATCGGTTATGAGGTTTAAGGAGGTTTGCATGTAAAAAGACAAAAATTTAAGTGAGAATGAAATAAAATAAACAACTAAAGATAACAAATACTAAAGAGGCATTCATAGTAAGGATTGAGAATCAAGGTCTTCTATCCTAGTCATTAATCATAATACAATAATTACTAAGAGTTAAGCCTATTACATTATCTCCAACGTTGGAAGAAAGTCAAATATGCCTAGCTAATCCCAATCCATAAGTAGCATTAATAGAAACAACATTAACTAACAACTCTGGATAACCGACATAAATTGGGTATTAATAACTCAAGATTACCTAATTTCTCTTTCTAAGACAAAAATGCTTAAAATCTACTCTAAAACTAAGCCAAACATTTTATCAAACACTTAGTGTGCATAAAAATAAAAGAATGTTAAATTGCAATAATAATAAATCTAGAACTACTAAATACAAGAAAATAACAACAACAACTCAATTAAACAATAAGAAACATAAAAAGACATCAATTGCATTAAAGAAAATGAAAATCAACAAGAGTTCAATAACATAAAAGTAACCAAGCATACGATCGAAATACCAAGTAAAACTAAGAAAGCAAGGATGTAGTAACAAGAAATTGCAATGAAAACTAAATCAAGACAAGAAATAAAGCCTAAATCTATGAGAGATTAACCTAAATCTACCCTAATTCTAGAGAGAAGAGGGAGCTTCTCTCTCTAAAAAACTACCATAAAACATGTTTCTAACCTAATCAAATTGCTCCCCCTTGTTTCTTCTTGAATTTGGCCTCAAATGCTTCAGAAATGAGTTGGATTTGAGCTTGGATGAATTCAGAAATTACCCTCAGCGTATTCCTTTAAGTTGGTCACTTGCTGCTTGTAACACCCTAATTACCCTAAGCCTTATCTCTAGCCGTAAGGCAAAGGTTAATCAAAGGTTACGATAATTCTAAGGCTTATACATAATTATATAGAAGGAAATAATATATTCTAGAAGCCCGATGAAGGATTTAGCTCATACAGAATTACAAAAGCGAGAAACGTTCACACGAAGCTAACGCACAAGACCCAAGGTATAGATGCAAGAAGATAGAACATATATAGATATAAGAGTATAATAATCATAAGGAACTAGCCGCAGTTACCGGAGTTTAAGCCGACTAGTCAAACTAAAATACAAGGAGTTTTTGAAGTTTAAAACAGCTTATACAACTTATCTCTCAAGTAAGCCTCTAAGGTCATAAAGATAAATATACAAAGAGATGTGAGAGTAACTATAACAAAGTAAAATAGAAATAAACCAAGGAGGAACCATACTCCGCTCAGTCACTATAGCCGCAATCTCACCAAAGTGGATTTGTAACCCGCGTCTGAAAAATAACAACTACATATGGTATGAGAACTAGAGGTTCTCAGTATGGTAACAATGCCCAATAATGTAAGATATAAGGCTCCGGGACGCCGAAGGCAATCCTAGAACTTCACATCTCATACGGATATTCAAGCTTAACATAAATAAATATATAAAGAACTTAAACCATAAACTGGGTTATCTAAACTTAGGGGATTTCTAACTAAAACTAGTCACTGTTGTCCTACAACCTTCACCAACCTACCTTCCGTGCGATCTCATCGCCACTGCCTACCTAACCTCCTCAGCACCAGACAAACACAGATAATGCAGTCAAAGAAAACACAGGTAGTATTCATATATGTAACAAGTAATTCAAAAAGCAAGTAGGCATGTTATACAATTAGGCAAACTCAAGTAATCAAAGCAAGCAAGCATATAGAAGATGCATATGATGAACGTCTATCCTATTGGCTGTGATATCACATGTCGGTTATAGTGCCAAACCTGACAGAAAATCTGGTTGGCAACTCCCGAATTAGTCTCTCTACTGCGCATACTCAGGAGGAATAATTTCGAGGGATAAGTGCCCTACCACCTTCTCCTTTCAGAGGGAAACGTTCCGAGGAAGAGTGCCATACCACCTTCCTCTGGATGCCGCATGATTCCGTGGGTTAGTACCCTACCACCTTTCCACCAGAGAGAAACCCATGCTCAGGAGGAAAAATTTTGAGGATGATTGCCCTACCACCTTCTCCTTTCAAAGGAAAACATTCTGAGGGAGAGTGCCCTACCACCTTCCTCTTGAGCGATACATATGAGTAAGAAGTCCAGCTTCAAGCCTCACATCCAAACTTAGGCGGGAGACTGCCACAACCCCTACAACGGATAACAATGCATATCATAATCATGTATTCAATCTCAGAGGCCAGTGCTCATAGAACCCTTCCACTCATACTCATTCAATTTACCATAATCATTCATTTCCAAGTTCTCAACTCATTACAACCATCACCAATATCATAAATATTCCATTCCGAACTCATTGGTTCATCAGTTTCTCATCTCATTGTCGGTAATCACCAAGTTCACTACTCTTCCTTTTTTCTCAACCAAACTCATTTTCAATACACCAGAATTCTAAACCTCCGTTCACTTACTTTTCAAAGTAAAACCCAAATAAAATCTCTTAGGATCTTTTCCCATGTTTTAATGCCCAAAATTTAAGCCCAAGAAACTTAAAATGGTGTTAAAAAAATTTACAATCTTGTTGGGAAGGTGAAATGGTTGAAAACAAAGTTTAAGTTTGAGAAACAGGGCGCGTGCGTACGCATAGGGGTGTGCGTGTGCACGCCCAAGAGAAGTTTTAAAAAGTGTGTGTACGCATAGAGGTATGCGTACACAGGTACAAAATTTTTCAGTTCTGTTCACTCGCACAAGGTGTCCTAACGCCCTCAACAGACCTTCCCAACATGTGCGTGCGCACAGGGCTGTGCATGCGCACCGGTTGTAAAACTCCATTGGTCATGTGCGCGCACAGGTTGTGCTAGTGCTCTTACCAGAGGACATTTCACTGTGTGTGCATACGCACAAGGCTGTGCGTGCGTACAGGTTTAAAATTCCACAGGGGTGTGCGTGCGCACATACCAGAAATCACAAAATTCTGCAACTTTGCAGAATTTCATATTTTGACACCAAACTCCCACAATCATATCTTCCTCTATCAAAATCGAATTTCCACAAAACTTAAACCATTTTAAAGCTTGTTCAATCATCTTTCATTTGGTATGAAAAGCATTGAATTTCAAGCAAGGTAGCTCAAGATATGATTCATAGAAGTTCACCAAAAATTTCAGTTTTACCAAAAGCCTTTAAACCTCAACTTTACCAAACTCTCAATCCAAAATCACTTATTCTATATTCAAAATAAACCCAAGGTACTTAATTCATATTCATATACCTTTCCTTTAATCCATAACTTAGCAACACATAAAGATCATCAATTCCATATATCAATTTCTACTTGCAAACTCAAATCTCAACAATTTACGTCACAAAATATCATTCCACCCTCCTCTATCAACATCAATAAACCCCATCAATCATTAACAATCCTCAAAATCATCATTACCCAATTCCCTCGTCATACATCAACATCATCATTCACCATAATAATCATACGTCACAATTATCAACAATCAAAATTATCATCAACATCCATCTTCAAATCTTAACACCCACCAACACAACTCATCAATAATCATCAACAATACCAACAACTCTCAATAACCATAACAAATATCAACATTCATCACCAATTTTCTCAAAATCAACAACCATCAACATATAATATTACTCCTCAACCATGTCCACTCTATACACTACTATATTAATCATTAAATCACAATTCACATTCAATTAACATATACATTCAATTCAATCCTATCTTAAGGCCAACTAGCCTAAATTTTCAGAAACATTATATATTACATAAAGGAAACCGAAACCATACCTTGGTCGAATTTCAATATGCTCAAACACCAAAAGCTTAGCTCCAACAAGCTTCCATCAATTGAAAAGCATAGCCTATTCTTCGTGTTACCATTTTATACGAGAATAAGAAACACAATTGTGGCATCATTTAAAAAGTGTAGCCTTAGATACAATAAAAATCACTTATGAAGCGTAGCCTTATCTTAATATCTATGGGTACACATTTCTCACCAAAGAAGACATTTTTCAAGAGTAGCCAAATCATTAGGCTTTAGGTGCGTGATGAGCGGATAATTTATACGCTTTTTGGCACTGTTTTTAGTATGTTTTTAGTACATTTTAGTTAGTTTTTAGTATGTTTTTATTAGTTTTCATTTAAAATTCACTTTTCTAGGCTTTACTATGAGTTTGTGTGTTTTTTTGTGATTTTAGGTAATTTCTAGCTGAAATTGAGGGACCTGAGCAAAAATCTGATTCAGAGGCTGAAAAAAGACTGCAGATGCTGTTGGATTCTGACCTCCATACACTAGAAGTAGATTTTCTGAAGCTACAGAAGCCCAAATAGCGCGCTCTCAATTGCATTGGAAAGTAGACATCCTGGGCTTTCCAGAAATGTATAATAGTCCATACTTTGCTCGAGATTTGATGGCCCAAACCGGCGTTGCAAATCAGCTTCAGAATTCCCGGCGTTTAACGCCGGAACTGGCACAAAAATTGGAGTTAAACGCCCAAACTGGCGCAAAAGCTGGTGTTTAACTCCAGAAAAAGTCTCTACACATGAAAGCTTCAATGCTCAGCCCAAGCACACACCAAGTGGACCCCGGAAGTGGATTTTTACGTCATTTACTCATTTCTGTATAGCCTAGGTTACTAGTTCACTATAAATAGGATATTTTGACATTGTATCTGGACCTTATGACACATTACACGTTTCTTATTGTATCTTCTACGGCATGAGTCTCTAAAACCCATGGTTGGGGGTGAGGAGCTCTGCTGTGTCTTGATGGATTAATGCAATTACTACTGTTTTTCATTCAATCACGCTTGCTTCTATTCTAAGATGTCACTTGTTCCTCAACTTGATGAATGTGATGATCCGTGACACTCATCATCATTCTCACTTATGAACGTGTGCCTGACAACCACCTTCGCTCTACTTTAGATTGAGTGAATATCTCTTGGATTTCTTAATCAGAATCTTCATGGTATAAGCTAGAATTGATGGTGGCATTCAAGAGAATCTGGAAGGTCTAAACCTTGTCTGTGGTATTCTGAGTAGGATTTGAGGATTGAATGACTGTGACGAGCTTCAAACTCCTGAAGGCTGGGCGTTAGTGACAGACGCAAAAGAATCACTGGATTCTATTCCAACCTGATTGAGAACCGACAGATGATGAGTCGTGCTGTGACAGAGCGCGTTGAACATTTTCACTGAGAGGATGGGAGGTAGCCATTGACAATGGTGAAACCCTACATACAGCTTGCTATGGAAGGAGCCTTGCGTGCATGAAGAAAAAGACAGTAGGAAAGCAGAGGTTCAGAAGATAGAGCATCTCCAAAACCTCAACCTGTTCTCCATTACTGCAAAACAAGTATCTATTTCATGTTCTTTTACTTTTCACAATTAAACCTGAGAATTATTGATATCCTGACTAAGAGTTACAAGATAAACATAGATTGCTTCAAGCCGACAATCTCCGTGGGATCGACCCTTACTCACGTAAGGTATTACTTGGACGACCCAGTGCACTTGCTGGTTAGTTGTGCGGGATTGCAAAAGTGTGATTGCAATTTAGTGCACCAAATTTTTGGCGCCGTTGCCGGGGATTGTTCGAGTTTGGACAACTGACGGTTTATCTTGTTGCTTAGATTAGGACTATTTTACTTTTGTTGGTTTAGAGTCCTTTATTTGAGTTTAGTTTCATATTTTAAGTTTGGTGTCAATTGCATGTTTTTGTTTTCTTTTAATTTTTTCGAATTTGCATGTTCTTAGTCCTTTCTTGATCTTTAAAAGTTCTAAGTTTGGTGTCTTCTTTGTGTTTTCCTTTAAA
>NC_029780.3:96293943-96296219 GCF_000817695.3 Arachis duranensis
AATTGCTAATTCCAAAATATTTTTAATTAATTAATTGATTTAGTTTTCAATTTGCTTTGATTTTATTTTCTTTTAGTTTTCAAAATTTTATTCTATTTTCTTTCCCATTTATTTTATTATTTTCGGTCATCTTTAATTAAAAACAAAAAAAAATTACTTTACTTGCAATCCATATCATCTCCCTTTCTCCATCATGGACCTAAGTGGAGTTGAGCAGTTCAGAAGGACTCTGGGGTCATATGCTAACCCATTACAGCTGCATATGCGAGTAGCATCTGTATACCTCCCATTAAAGCAAGCAGCTTTGAGCTAAACCCTCAACTCATTATCATGGTACAGCAAAATTGCCAGTATTCCGGTCTTCCACAAGAAGAACCTACTGAGTTTCTGGCACAGTTCTTACAAATTGCTGACACAGTACGTGATAAAGAGGTGGATCAGGATGTCTACAGATTATTACTGTTTCCATTTGCTGTAAAAGATCAACCTAAAAGGTGGTTGAATAACCAACCCACAGCAAGCATAAAAACATGGAGACAGTTATCAGACAAATTCCTGAATCAATTTTACCCTCCAAAAAGGATGACACAGCTAAGGCTGGACATCCAAGGCTTTAAACAAGAGGATAATGAATCTCTTTATAATTCCTGGGAGAGGTACAGAGGTATGCTAAGAAAATGCCCCTCTGAAATATTTTCAGAGTGGGTACAGTTAGACATCTTCTACTATGGGCTTACAGAAAAAGCTCAGATGTCTCTAGACCACTCAGCTGGTGGATCTATACATATGAAGAAGACGATTGAAGAAGCTCAAGAGCTCATAGATACTGTTGCTAGAAATCAACATCTATACTCAAGTAGTGAGTCCTCTACAAAAAAAGAAGCTATGGCAGTAACTACTGATCCCAATCCTCAAGAACAGATTGTTGAGCTTAATCAGCAATTACTCCTGATGACAAAATAGTTAGCAGAGTTTAAAGAGATGCTCCAAGAAACCAAAATTGCTAACAAGAATATAGAATCACAGTTGAATCAGACAAAATAACAGTTATCTAAACAGATAACAGAAGAATGCCAAGCAGTTCAACTGAGGAGTGGGAAGACATTGAATAACATTGCTCAAAGTAGCAAAAAGTTAAGAAAGGAACAACTGATAGAGGATAACCAAACCACTGCTCAAAATCCCTCTGAGGACAGTAAGAGCCCAGAGAGGAATACCTCTGGCGTTCAAATGCCAGAAAAGGGGGGAAAGTTGGCGTTAAACGCCCATTCCTCACCCATTCCTGGCGTTCAAATGCCAATGAGGAATCAGACACCTGAGAGTGCTGATAGTAACCCGTCTAAGAAGGCTTCTCCAACCACCTCTGTAGGGAATAAACCTGCAGCAACTAAGGTTGAAGAATATAAAGCCAGAATGCCTTATCCTCAGAAACTCCGCCAAGCGGAACAGGATAAACAATTTGCCCGCTTTGCAGACTATCTAAGGACTCTTGAAATAAAGATTCCGTTTGCAAAGGCACTTGAACAAATACCTTCTTATTCTAAGTTCATGAAAGAGATCTTAAGTCATAAGAAGGATTGGAGAGAAACTAAAAAGGTGTTTCTCACTAAAGAATGCAGTGCAGTCATTCTAAAAAGCTTACCAGAGAAGCTTCAAGATCCAGGAAGCTTTATGATACCATGCACATTAGAAGGTGCTTGTACCAAGACAGCCCTATGTGACCTTGGAGCAAGTATCAACTTAATACCTACATCCACTATCAGAAAGCTTGGGTTGACTGAAGAAGTCAAACCAACTCGGATATGTCTCCAACTTGCTGATGGCTCCATTAAATATCCATCAGGCATAATTGAGGACATGATTGTCAAGGTTGGGCCATTTGCCTTTCCAACTGACTTTGTAGTGCTGGAAATGGAGGAGCACAAGAGTGCAACTTTCATCCTAGGAAGACCCTTCCTAGCAACTGGACGAACTCTCATTGATGTACAAAAAGGGAAAGTGACCCTGAGAGTCAATGAGGAAGAGTTTAAGTTGAATGCTGTCAAAGCTATGCAGCATCCAGACACATCAAATGACTGCATAAGCACTGATATTATTGACTCTTTGGTGGAAGATATCAATATGACTGAGAGTCTCGAATCAGAGCTAGAGGATATTTTTAAAGATGTTCAGCCTGACCTGGAGGAACCAGAGGAAATAAAAGAACCTCTGAAAATTCCTCAGGAAGGGGATAAGCCTCCCAAACCTGAGCTCAAACCACTACCACCATCCCTGAA
>NC_029780.3:96296392-96297113 GCF_000817695.3 Arachis duranensis
ACATTAGCCCAGCAAGATGCATGCACAAGATCCTATTGGAAGATAATGCCAAGCCAGTGGTTCAACCACAGAGGCGGCTAATCCAGCCATGAAGGAGGTGGTGCAGAAAGAGGTCACTAAGTTACTAGAGGCTGGGATTATTTATCCTATTTCTAATAGCCCCTGGGTGAGCCCTGTCCAAGTTGTCCCCAAAAAGCAAGGCATGACAGTGGTTCATAATGAAAAGAATGAACTGGTTGCTATAAGAACAGTTACAGGGTAGTGCATGTGTATTGACTACAGAAGGCTCAATACAACCACCAGGAAGGATCATTTTCCTTTACCATTCATAGACCAAATGCTAGAAAGACTAGCGGGTCATGATTATTACTGCTTTTTGGATGGCTATTCAGGCTATAATTAAATTGCAGTGGACCCTCAAGATCAAGAGAAAACAGCATTCACCTGTCCTTCTGGCATGTTTGCTTACAGAAGAATGCCTTTTGGTCTATGCAATGCACCTGCAACCTTTCAGAGGTGCATGCTCTCTATCTTCTCTGATATGGTAGAGAAGTTTCTGGAAGTCTTCATGGATGACTTCTCAATATTTGGAGACTCATTCAGCTCCTATCTTGATCATCTAGCACTTGTCCTGAAAAGATGCCAAGAGACTAACCTAGTCTTAAACTGGGAGAAATGTCACTTTATGGTGACTGAAGGAATTGTCCTTGGGCACAAAATT
>NC_029780.3:96297321-96297983 GCF_000817695.3 Arachis duranensis
AGAGGCATAACAAGCTTCTGCACATCATTTATTATGCTAGCCGTGTTCTAAATGACGCACAGAAGAATTACACAACCACAGAAAAAGAGTTACTTGCAGTGGTTTATGCCATTGACAAGTTTAGATCCTATTTAGTAGGGTCAAAAGTGATTGTGGACACTGACCATGCTGCACTTAAATACTTACTCACAAAGCAGGATTCAAAACCCAGGCTCATAAGGTGGGTGCTGCTTCTGCAAGAGTTTGATATAGAAATAAGAGACAGAAAAGGGACAGAGAACTAGGTAGCTGATCATCTGTCCCGAATAGAACCAGTAGCAGGGGCGTCCCTTCCTTCTACTGAGATCTCTGAGACCTTTCCAGATAAGCAACTCTTTGCCATTCAGGAAGCTCCATGGTTTGCAGACATTGCAAATTATAAAGCTATGAGGTTCATACCACAGGAGTACAGCAGGGTTGATGAGCGGATAATTTGTACGCTTTTTGGCATTGTTTTTAGTATGTTTTTAGTATGATCTAGTTAGTTTTTAGTATATTTTTATTAGTTTTTAGTTAAAATTCACTTTTCTAGACTTTACTATGAGTTTGTGTGTTTTTCTGTGATTTCAGGTATTTTCTGGTTGAAATTGAGGGTCCTGAGCAAAAATCTGATTCAGAGATTG
>NC_029780.3:96299197-96300333 GCF_000817695.3 Arachis duranensis
GATCTCTGAGACCTTTCCAGATGAGCAACTCTTTGCCATTCAGGAAAAACCATGGTTTGCAGATATTGCAAAATATAAAGCTGTGAAGTTCATACCCCAGGATTACAGCAGGGGTGCAAAGAAAAAATTAATTTCAGATGCCAAGTACTACCTATGGGATGAGCCATATCTCTTTAAGAGATGTGCAGACGGAATAATCCGCAGATGTGTACCTAGAGAGGAAGCACAAAGGATCCTGTGGCATTGCCATGGATCACAGTATGGGGGACATTTTGGAGGTGAGCAAATAGCCACTAAAGTCCTCCAATGTGGATTCTACTGGCCTACTCTCTATAGGGATGCCCGGGAGTTTGTGCGTAACTGTGACAGTTGCCAAAGAGCTGGTAACTTGCCTAATGGTTACGCCATGCCTCAACAAGGGATCTTAGAGATTGAATTGTTTGATGTATGGGGTATTGACTTCATGGGTCCCTTCCCACCATCATACCCAAACACTTATATTCTAGTGGCAGTAGACTATGTATCTAAATGCGTAGAAGCAATTGCCACACCTAATAATGATACCAAGACCGTACTGAAATTCCTCCAGAAACACATCTTCAGCAGGTTTGGTATTCCCAGAGTACTAATCAGTGATGGGGGCACTCATTTCTGCAATAAACAGTTGTACTCTGCTATGGTCCGATATGGAATTAGCCACAAAGTAGCAACTCCGTATCATCCACAGACAAATGGGCCAGCTGAAGTCTCTAATAGAGAGCTAAAAAGAATCCTGGAACAGACTGTTATTGCCCGTAGAAAGGATTGGGCAAAGAGCTTGGATGATGCTCTGTGAGCATACAGAACAACATTCAAGACTCCTATAGGAACCTCCCCATACCAACTTGTGTATGGGAAGGCTTGCATCTGCCCGTGGAACTGAAACATAAAGCCTACTGGGCAACCAGATTCCTAAACATGAATGCTAAGTTAGCTGGTGAAAAAAGATTGCTCCAGCTAAATGAGCTAGAGGAGTTCAGACTCAGTGCCTTTGAAAATGCAAAAAATTATAAAGAAAAGGCAAAGAAATGGCATGACAAGAAGTTGTCATCCAGAGTCTTTGAGCCAGGACAAAAAGTTCTGCTCTTCAACTCTAG
>NC_029780.3:96300450-96318219 GCF_000817695.3 Arachis duranensis
TTGTTTTATAAAAGTTTGATATACATTCTTCAAGGTTGATCATTGAAATTGCAGAAATTCACAGAGTTATAGAAGGATTCAGTGCAAAAAGCAGAGAAAAGAAGTTTGCTGGCAAAAAAACACCAGTAAAGGGTACTCTGGGCGTTAAACGCTAGAATGGATATCATTCTGGGCGTTTAACGCCAGTAAATGTATCATTTTGGGCGTTAAACGCCAGAATGGGCACCATTCTGGGCGTTTAACGCTAGAATTGCAGCATCCTGGGCATTCAGCAAAACGCCCAGTGATAAAGGGGTTTCTGGCGTTTAACGCCAGCCAGGGCACCTGGCTGGGTGTTAAACGCCCATAATGGCCACCAAGTGGGCGTTAAACGCCAGAATGGACACCATTCTGGGCGTTTAACGCCAGAAAGGTAGGGGACAGAGATTTTGTTTTCCACTTCAATTTTTTTCTAACTTTCTTATTTTGATCCATAATTTTTTGCATAAACTCATTACAAACCTTCATCATTCACCTTCAAATTTCAAAAATTAAACAACTTTCTAAATCATTCCTCAAAATCTCTTTCAAATCCCTTCCAAATCTTCTTCAAAAACTCAATTATCTTCTCAAATTCTTTCTATATCTTCTCAAATCTCCTTCAAATTTTTCGAAATCTCTCCCCCTCCCTTATAAATAACGCTCGGCCATCCCCCTCTTCCCACCATTCGAATTTGCTATCCTCCTCTCTCTCCTCTTTCCTTTCTTTTGCTTGAGGACAAGCAAACCTCTAAGTTTGGTGTGCTTTTCCATGATCACTAAGCCAAGATTTATCAAGATCATGGCTCCTAAGGGAAAACAAACCAATTCAAGAGGCAAGAAAGAGAATACTCCAAAGAATCTTTGGAGTTAAGGGAAGTTCTTAACCAAAGAACATACAGACCATTACCACAAAATAATGGGTCTAAGGTCAGTGATCCTGGAAGTCAGATTCGATCTGAAAGAAGATGAATATCCGGAGATCCAAGAGCAAATTCGAAACAGAGGATGGGAAGTTCTAACCAACCCTGAGACAAAGGTTGGAAGAAACATGGTTCAGGAATTCTACTCAAATTTGTGGCTGACAGATAAACAGAGAATGATTGGAACTGCTTTTCATACCTACAGAACCATGGTCAGAGGGAGAATTATTTACTTCCATCTGGACAAAATAAGAGAGGTCTTCAAATTGCCTCAACTGCAAGATGATCCTGAATCCTTTAATCGGAGAATGGTGAGAGCAGATAAGGGGTTGGATCAAGTTCTAGAGGACATATGCCTCCCTAGAACTAAGTGGACAACCAATTCAAAAGGTGTCCCAAACCAACTCAAGAGAGGAGATCTCAAACCAATTGCAAGAGGTTGGCTAGACTTCATTGGGTGTTCTATATTGCCCACTAGCAACCGTTCTGAGGTCACCATCAAGAGAGCACTGATGATTCATTGCATTATGCTGGGAAAAGAAGTGGAGGTTCATCATCTGATTGCTTGCGAGATTTACACAATTGCAAACAAGAATTCCACTGAAGCCAAACTGGCTTACCCAAGCTTAATCTCTTTGCTATGTAAAGATGCTGGGGTGAGGATGGGAGTAGATGAATTCATCCCAATTGAACATCCAATCACCAAGAAGTCAATGGAAGGACAAATGCAAGATAACTCTATCAAAAGGAGCGCGCAGGAGTTCCTCCCTGAACTTCCTGAAATTGACTACTGGGCCAGCCTAGAAGCATCTGTTGCCAAGCTGCAAGAAACTATGGAACAAATTAAGGAAGAACAGCAGAATCAAAACTGCATGCTCTGCAAATTGCTGAAGGAACAAGAGAAGCAGGGGCGTGAGCTACAGGAGATGAAGCACCAGAAGCTCTCCCTTGGAGGGTCAAATACCCCACAAGTTGAGGGAGCATCCACTTCTCAAAATCAAGGTTGTTGAGTCCTAACTCTGTGATAACCTCTATCATTAGGAGTCTATTTTAGAGTCATTTAATTTTTGTTTTCTATTACTATTAGTCTTATCTTATATTTATTTTTGAGTCTTGTTCTTAATTCATGATTAATAAAATTTAAGGTTCATGTCTTAAAGCTATGAATCTCCTATGAATCCATCACCACTCTTAAATGAAAAATGTTTTAATCACAAACATGAATTTTGAATTTTATAACAGATTAATTATTTTGATGTGGTGGCAATACTTTTGACTTCTGAATGTATGCTTGAACAGTGCATATGTCTTTTGAATTTGTTGATTAAAGAATGTTAAACTTGTTGGCTCTTGAAAGAATGATGAAAAAGGAGAAGTGTTATTGAGGATCTGAAAAATTATCAAATTGATTTTTGAAGCAAGAAGAAGCAGTGAATAAAAAATATATATATAATAAAGTCATGATCCAAGGCAAAAAGAGTGTGCTTAAGAACCCTGGACACCTCTAATTGGGGACTCTAGCACAGCTGAGTCACAATCTGAAAAGGTTCACCCAGTTATGTGTCTGTGGCATGTATGTATCCGGTGGTAATACTGAAAGACAGAGTGCTTTAGGCCACAACCAAGACTCATAAAGTAGCTATGTTCAAGAATCATCATACTTAACTAAGAGAACCAATAACACTATCTGAATTCTGAGTTCCTATAGATGCCAATCATTCTAAACTTTAAAGGATAAAGTGAGATGCCAAAACTGTTCAGAAGCAAAAAGCTACTAGTCCCGCTCATCTAATTGGAGCTAAGTTTCATTGATATTTTGGAGTCTATAGTATGTTCTCTTCTTTTATCCTATTTGATTTTCAGAGCGTGTTGAACATTTTCACTGAGAGGATGGGAGGTAGCCATTGACAACGGTGAAACCCTACATATAGCTTGCCATGGAAGGAGCCTTGCGTGCATGAAGAAGAAGACAGTAGGAAAGCAGAGGTTCAGAAGATAGAGCATCTCCAAAACCTCAACCTGTTCTCCATTACTGCAAAACAAGTATCTATTTCATGTTCTTTTACTTTTCACAATTAAACCTGAGAATTATTGATATCCTGACTAAGAGTTACAAGATAACCATAGATTGCTTCAAGCCAACAATCTCCGTGGGATCGACCCTTACTCACGTAAGGTATTACTTGGACGACCCAATGCACTTGCTGGTTAGTTGTGCGGGATTGCAAAAGTGTGATTGCAATTTCGTGCACCAGTGCACTTTGTAAGCGTTTTCTAATATAAGCTCGCTATAACACTTAGAATTTTTTTCCCTTTTTAACACCCGCGCCCTCCTTCTCCTTTCGCAGAAAGCTAAGAGCTAAGAGAGTTCTTTCCTCTCTTCCTCAACCTTGTCCATACCTTCCTCTTCTCCTTGCACCACATCCTCACACAGCGGCTCTGCTACACCACACCACCACTGTGGCTCTATTACAACACAACAACACCGCAACTCTCCTACGTCGCACCACCGCCTCGCCATGCTCTTCTGCTTCTTTGCTTGCCACTGCTTTCTTGTGCTCCGCATCTCCTTTGATACTCGTGCCACCTCTACTCCATCCATCTCCTTATGCTCTTCCTACGTGTCATTCAATCGGAATACACACTTGTTGAATATTCAACGTACCACATGTCAATCAAAGAACCATCTACAACATTCTTATTATATATTAATAGATTTAAAATTTGAAATTTGAAATGAGAAAAGAGCTTTTCTTTTTGAGAAATTTTCCGCTGATCTAATTTCAAATTTCAAATTTTAAATTTCATTCGTAAAGCAAGAAAAAATTTGTTGTACATACGAAAGTAAATTTTAAAATTCACAAGATACTGTTGTGTTTTCTTCCTTCCATATGTCATTTAATCGAAATACACACTTGTTGAATACTCATCGCACCACGTGTCAATCAAAGAATCATCTACTATATTATTATTATTATTATTATTATTATTATTATTATTATTAAGTTGTAAAAATAAAATTATAATGTAGTATAAGTTTTGGAAACTTATCTTGTCTATCGCATTAGAAAAAAAATCAACAACCATACATAAGAGATGAAATGAATACGTATAATTTGAATATGAAAAAAGAAAATATTTTATTGTGGAGAGAGAATGAGTACATAAAAAATTATATTTTTAAATCGATGGATTTTGAATTGCTTCTTTAAAATTTGTTATTGATTATTAGCCCTATGTACAAGTTGCATATTGAAATAAATCACTAATTACAGCTTAGAGATATTGTCATGGAACAATCTTAGAGAAAAAAATTTGGTGAAAACTTGTCTCAAGAAGAGATTGATATCAAGCTTATGACACCTTATTGAAATCTTTGTCAAGTGGCAATTAATTTTCATGTAAATTTATTTGGATGGAATTTTGATTGTCGCAATTTAAATTTTTAAAGAAATTTATAATCTATTATAATTATCGAATTGTGGCAAACAAAGTCTCGACTTTGCTTTAATTTGTCATCCCTAGATGAGGCCTTGAATCTTGAAACACATTTCTTTTTGTCATGAATTTGTGCTAGCAGAAGTGGGCTCTGGTGCTGTAACTCGAGAATCTTGTAAAGATCCAAACATTTTAGTTGAGAAGTGGGATTTGCATATTAACCTATTGTGTCCATCACAACTAATTGTATTTTTTTTAGAAGAGAACTTATTAAAAAATTTATTTTTTAGTATTCAAAATTTATGAACATTAATTGATACATACTAGCAGGGGTATTTATGGATCGGATCTGATCTGCATATTCGTAGTATTTATCCAAATTTAATCTGAAAATTATGAATATTGATCCGATCCGCACACTAATAGGATTGGATTACGAATTTTAGGTAGAAATCCACATATACACGGATTCATAAAAATAAATAAGTAAATATTCTTTTATGTTTTATTTTAACTAATAATTATCATATGTATTGTATTATTTTATTTTTATTATTTAAAAAAGTATGTTTAATAATATTTTAAGAATAAACATGTTTAAAAGAATGGAAAAAGGGCATTTATTAATATTTTTAGTAAAATAAGCTTTCTAAAATAATTTTATATTTTGCGAATATATCTGATATCCAATCTGCAAATGTACGGATCGGATCCAAGCTTAAAAACTGCGAATATTGGATCCGATGATTTTAGTGTGAATTGAATTGAAATTTTTATCATATCCGATCTAATTCAATCTGCGTTCACCTCAATATTTTTTTCCTAGCCATGGCATTCCTTATTTGCTTTTTTATCATAACCATTCAACAGGTTTTAAAAGTATTACCCGACAAGACCAAAAAAAGGAAAAAAGAATAAATAGGTCACTGACCTTTTTTTATCGCGGACATTTTCGTCTCCAAGGATTGAAATATACATTCATGCCCTTGACCCGTCCAAAACTTGGACAAATTTACCCCTCTATTGGACCCAACAAAAAAGTCTGACGTGGCTCCTGTTGCGCTGACTTGGCCATTACGGGAGCACACGTGGTATGTAGCTTTTCAAAATAGGACATATTAGTCCTCCCATACCAAAACAATGCTGTTTCACCAAGACCCCTCTATACATACTGTAATATCCTTATGTAATACCCATAACACCCATATATGAGTCAGAGAATTACTGAAAATCCTAAAAAAAACAAACGATCAAAATTTTTCCTCTCTGTTTCTCCCACAAAAAATTACACTACATAGAAGAGCAATCATTGCGGTGTGAAGTCGGTTTCGGAGACGGTGAAGAAGGTTGCATTGAGGTCGTGGTTGCTGTCTTTTCGTTAGAAGGTAAGATCATATTGCTTAGCGATGAAGTTTTGGTTATTCATCTGTGAACTAATTTTGAAGGCATTCTGTGTGCATGTTGATAATGTGGGTAAAAATGGTGTACTAAAATATAAAAATCATTTTAAAATGTCGTATATCGGATTTGAAGGAGGGATTGTGTTAGGGCAAAGGAGTTTCATTCATAAATTTTGTTTCTGTTTTTGGAGAGCCGTTGGTGTTTGAAATGTGACTATGTTATCTGTTGTGTGTATAGTTAGTTGAACTTACACATAATTGTTCATGGATTAATTTTCAGATGGCTGATGTTTTTGTAGTGCCGATTTTTCACCATGGAGATAATTTTCTCAGCGCAAGTGATGGATTATCCCTGGTTTATCAAAATGAAAAGGTAGAGAGGTTCTCTGAAATGGACCTGGATTTTGTGAATTTTGGAGACCTGATAACATTATTTAAGGGTTTGGGTTACCAATCATACAAGGCAGTATACTGGTATGATCCAACAAGTACCGATGTTGAGTCTAGGTTGAACATATTAATTAGGGATTCAAGGATCAATGCCATGAGAGAGAACATAATGAAGAACTAAGAGATAGCTGAGTTCCACATATACTTTGACCATCCTATCGATGATCCCGAGGTGTTGATAATGCTGGCAAGGACAGTGATGGCGCAATGGACGTCGATAATATTTTAGGGGAACTTAAGACATCCTCCTCCTCAGATGATGGTACGAGAGCACGGAGGATGTGTTGTAAAAACCTCCACCAACTGGATTTGAAAGTGATAGTACTGAAATTGACAGTAGTCGGGGTTGCTGGTGGCAAGAGAAAAAAAAGTCTGAAGGGTAAAAAGAAGGTAGTGACCTTGAAAAAGCCAGTGGCAAAGAGGCAAGATTTAAAGACAAACTCTAAGGTGGGAAAGAAGAAGAAGCAACATGGGATGAGGGTGAAGACAAGAGGAGAAAATAGTGGGAATGCTAATGTTGAAACAAGTGGTAAAGGTGGAGCTCATAGGGTTGATGGGTCTAATGAGCAATTTCATGGCTGTGATGGGCCTGATGTGTAGCCCAATAATGCAGTGGCAAGTGGATTCTATATCAGTTAAGTCCAAACAGACATGGAGAAAATCATGTTTGAGTATGAGTCTGAAGATTTGTAGACTCCCATATCATCTGAGGATGAAGGCAACAGGAATCAATTTCCCGAGTTTGATTATGAGTATGCTTTTGGTGAGGGTAGATTTGAGTTAGGAACTAGGTTTGCGACCGTTGAAAGATTTAAGGAGGTGGTAAAAGATTCATTCATTGCTAAGGGTAGGGAACTGAAGTGGATCAAGAATGACAAAGAGAGAGTCAGAGGGGGTTGCGAAGATGAGGAGTATCCTTTTTTGGTTCATTTGTCATACAACAAGACTTTGCAGTATTATCAAGTCAAGACCTGCCAGCAAGAACACACATTTTCCAAGAATTTAGGTAGTAATGCAGTTGATCAACATTGAATTAGCAAGAAAATTGAGAAGACGATGTCTACCCAACCACACATGAACACAAAGGAGGCAATTGAATTCCTTAAAGAAGAATTTTCATTGTGTCCCCACCCTAAGATAGTTTACAGAGCAGTAAAGGAGGCGAGGGATAAGATTATGGGCAACGAAAGAGAACAATACAATAGGCTCGGAGATTATTATTGTACTAGGTCCAAGAAGAACAACAAGGACCACACTTGTGATAGCACCACCAGGACCAACAGTTACTCAATCCAAGCCATCGATCCCCACATCAAGTTGTCCATTTAAACCTCTAGAAAAAGCTTCATCCATGGTCAATAACACAACTCGGCAAAAACAATCAAAGTTCAGACCAAAGCATAAAATTTTTAGGCCACCAGCTCCACTTGCCCAAGGTCCAATCCCATCTAACACACAGCATGCAGCAGAGTCAGGATGCTCCACCACCAATTTTACCAAGTGCATCAACATCCAAGACAAAGGAGTGAAGAGTGGTGCCATTATGTTGTTTTGAGATAAATATGTGATTTTGTAATAGTTTATGGAAAATTTTAGATACAATTTTCCTTTTTTGTTACTTGTTTTTGTGTTACTAGTTTTTGGTCATAGTAAACTTGTTAATATAACCGTATACATTACTGGCAAATTGGTTTTCTTTTTCTTTGTATTAGTTCTAGACTTAATATTTAATTTCACAACTTTAATGTCAGTTCTTGAATGTTTGTTTACCTGTTGTTTTGCCAACTTTAATTTCATACATACATTGCAACATACAGGCTATTACTAATACATGATATTCAAATCATTTATACAAAGGACATGTTTCATTTGTCTTGCAAGAGATCATTACATTTATCTTGTTCAATCATTGAATAATTACTACACCTTAACATAAGTACACTCAGGACAATGAAAACAACACACATGCACCATCCTATTGGATTTTCCTTTTCATCTCTAAAGCTACCATCCTCTTCTCCAAACATGTGATTCTGTTTTTCATGTCTTACTTCTCGTGATACTCTTCAACATCCTCAATATCTTTGTCTCCCACATACCTTGTATCAGTGATCCCAAGTCTTGTAATGTGCTCATCAAGCCACAAAAAAAACTTGAAATATGATTGTCTTACCTACAAATCAGTCCACATAACTTAGAAAAAATCTGGTAGTTGAGGATAAACCCTAATACAAATACAGTTTCACGTAGTTACCTTACTTACCTTATAAAATGGACATCCCAGAAATAATCTGTTAGGGTTGTTACTTGTCTTCGACATGAACATGATTGCATATACTCCACAAAAGCACTTTGGTGAGATGCCATATTTATCATCTGTTGCGTTAAGACCCAAGCTCGCAGCGAATTGGTCTTGTCTTCCTCCACCTCCACTTCTTCTTAAGCTTGATGATACTCCGTTTGATGCCATGGGACGAAATGCTGCCCCCTCTTCATTCACCCATTTCACCCATTTTACCGTTTCTATGCATTCGAAGGATTAGGGCTAATAAATTTAAAAGATTGGGGTCTTGGTGAAATGGCGTTATTTTGGTGTGGGAGAACTAATATGTTCTATTTTGAAAAGTTACATGCCATGTGTGCTCCCGTAACGGCCAAGTCAGCGCAACGGGAGCCACATCAGATTTTTCTGTCGAGTCCAACGGAGTCACTTCAACGGAAGGGTAAATTTGTCTAAGTTTTGGAGGGGTCAGAGACATGAATCTATTTTCTAATTCTTGGAGACAAAAATATCCACACAAAAAAAAGATTAGGGACCTATTTGTCATTTTTTTAACGAAAAGTATTACCGTCTTGACTAAAGATAAATTGTGGCCCGATTACTATGCCCAAATCCTTAACTTGTTTTTTGTACATACCCAAATCCTTATCGTTGTTAAGATTTTACAATATCTTTTACAAAGAAGGCCTCTACGTAATAGGAAAAGAGAGTTTGTCTTTTAGGAATCATGACAAAAAAAAAAGGCTTTTAGAAGGCTCGTTGACTAAACCTTAAAAAAAAAGGGGTTTCTAAAAGACCCGTAAAAGAAAAAAGAACTATCGTTGTCTTTAAGAAAAAAAATTGGATACCCTAAGCCAGCAAATCTTTCACCCACATCAAATGTATACCTTCTGTTAACAAAAAAAAAAAATGTATACCTTCTTTTTTGATAGATAATAAAGGACTGAAAGTGTGTTATTTTATATTTTATCTTTAATATTTTTATTTTTAAAATATTTTAGAAAAAAGAAAAAAATAAAAATAATGAATTTTAATATTTTTTATTTTCACCTCTAGTTTTTATTTTTTTTACAAAATTTTAAAAATTAAAAAAATACTTAATAAAATTATAAAATAAAATACAAATTAAACACACCCTTACTTTTTCTATTTCTAATTCTTGGTTGCATATATCACATTCCAACCAAATAGACTCCTCTTTTTGGGGTCAATAAATAGACTCCTATTTTAGTAATTGATGGTTGAACCAAATCCATGGCTAATCACCATGTGAAGAGTCCCAATCCAGTGGTTCCCATTTATCTTTTTCCCTTGGAAGAAGAATCATAAAGCAACACCTTTGAAAAGCTGAGACAATGAATGTGATATAATGATACAGACACAGAATAGAAATTAGAACCCTGCTCCATCACGCTGAAAGAGTCAACCACGTGGAAACGTAGACACAACGCCCATTGTTTTCTTACCAGTCTAGCTTGGCCGGCTTGCACTGGCTCGTTTTCCCAATTTTCACATTGAGACTGAATTCAGATCTTTAACTAATGCTACAATTTGATTTGTGGGTGATAAAGTGAAATGTTCGACTCGATTGAGATTGAAATTGAAAGATTCACATTTCAATAATAGGTAGAATCTCTGGGGTTGTATAAATAAATTATAAATAAAAAAAGTTTTATAATTGTTGTACAAGTACAATACAATCATATATAGTAGCAAAGTCTAAAGTTGTTGAAACTTTATTAGATAGAGGAATGAGAATTTCTTTATTCCACTATCAGTTTATAGGCCAACCAAGTGAACCTACTTCAATTATTTTTCAAATTATCTTGTATGTGTGTTATAGTATGATTGAATCAATGGTAATAAATAAGTTCATCAGGCTCTTGTACGCTTTGTACGCTTTTTTAAGCTTATCATGGTTACTTTGTACTATTCAAAAAGTCCAGTATAGTCGAAGAAAAGAACACTAAAGGAGAAACAAAATAACTACAAAATATCGAACAGAAAAATGTCATCAACCACACACAAAAAATACCCTCAGAATTCACAATACCGAACACTACACATACGACCTCCTCAAAATCAAATCCACCAACACAAGAATGTCTTGTGATATTTGCAGAACTCTTTAATAATACATTTTTTCATGGTGAATACTTCAATAAAAATGTCTTGTATAAAAATTATATTGTGAACAATTAAAAGAATTGACATTTTTAGCTTAATATATTTGACTAAATCATAATCTGTGAATATATTATTATTGAAATATTTATCTTTTTTATAGGTAATCAATAAAGGTACAACTACCTGTAACTAACTAGTAATTTTTTTATTTTTTTGTAGTAATATAAATTCAAATTATCATAAAAAACATCTAAAATCTAATAAAAAATCTGAAATTTATAAAAATAATATCTAAAACTAAATAAAAACAAACATTCAAAATCACTGTAAAGCATTTTAAAATCATTTTTAAAATTCTTAATAAAAAAATATTTGAAATGTATTAATAAAAAGAAACATAAAAAAACTAATAAAAATGAAATATCTAAATTTTTTTAAAAATTTTAAAATTTTAACAAAATGAAACATCTAATAAAAAATATTAAAAGAAGAACATTCGAATTTTAAAAAAAGAAATATCTAAAAGACTAAAATTATTAAAAAAATTATCTAAAATTCAAAAAGAAAAAACATCTAAAACATAAAAAAAAATATCTAAAATCAGTAAAAAGAATCATCTAAGAAATGCGAAGTGTAAGGTATGCGGTGGTTCTGAGAGAGAGGCGTTGGGTGCGGCAGTTTTGGGAGAGAGGGCGCGACGTGCAGTGGCTGTGAGAGAAAAGGATAAGGCGTGCGACTCTGAAAGAGAGGGATATAGATTTGTGGAGTTATTTTTTTTATCGTAAATGGAGTGAGTAAAATTAGATTAATTTTTTGAGTATTGTTTTTTTATTAATTAAAGTTTTCTATTAGTTAGTTACAGTTGACTGTATTATTAGTTAATTCTGTATATTATTTCTAAAAGTAAATATAATGAGAAGAATCAATAAATATATGTGATTATTTTCGAAAACAAGATTTAAAGCAAATGTACCAAGTAATAATAATCTAGTAGTAACAAACAAATATATGAAAAGAAAAGAACCTCTGTTTTACATTTACCACATAGAGCCTTTTAGTCTATCGAGTGGTGAGCGGTCCCAAGATAAAGACGAGAGTGACAATACATAGGTAAAGCCTTTCATTGACGCATGAGGTTCAGTTTTTCCTAATTGAATAAGGAAAAGTATTTTTAAACAACTGTAATTAATAATTAATAGTTTTATATTTTTTAAAAAATAAAATTTAATTTAAAAATATTTATTAATTTATTCTAAGCTAGATCTTTAGTGACTACTTAATAGAATTGATTGAATAATAACCACATAGTCAACATTAATATGTAGCCAACCATGTAATAGCTATCTTAAATAGAATATATATTCAAAGTTCAAACATAGGGCAACTTTGTCTTTTTCGTTTCTTCTTAATACCGAGCCGCTATATTTTAATTAGGAGAATTTTATGGTGTTTATTGTTGTGATAAAAACAAAAGTGGATGTTTATTGAACTGTTTAATTTTTTTATGATAAAATGATTATGTTATTAAGAAAATTTTATTAAATGAAGGTTGAAAAATAAATTCTTCATACATTTATATATGTATAAATAAGACATTATCTGAAATTATATACACACATTAATAAAATATTTTTTTTTCTCTTTACGTACAATATAAAGTTTATCTTTTTTTTTTCTCTCTTCATATACTATAAATACAATATTAGTATATAAATTATCGTTATTATGGTAGGATATTAATATTAGTGAATATTAATACTAGAGTTTTCTATTTACACTTCTTTATTTTATCTTCCTTATTTATTTATTTCGCAACATGTTATCAGTATGAAACTCTAACGAAATTTTAGGAAGACTTCAGGTAACAAATTTTCATTATGTTGAAACTCTCTCATCTTGAATTCAATACTCTTAATATATCTGGAAACAATTATTTACTATAGATATTAGATGCTAAAATCCATCTTGATTCAATGGATCTTGAAGATACCATTAAGGCTGAAAATAATACATCTCAGAAGGATATAGCCGAAGCCATAATTTTCCTTCGTCGTCATCTTGATGTATGATTGAAAAATGAATATCTCACATTAAAAGATCCTACAGATCTGTGGAAAGACCATGAAAAAGGTATAATCATGAAAAGACGATGATACTTCCTCAAACCCGATATGTTAGAGAAAATTTTCTCGACCTTCCATGCATTGAATGTGCTTCTACAGCAGCAGTATCGAGAAAAATAATTTAAAAATATTTTTAGTTAATTTCTTACCTTTTTGTTGCTAAACGCAACAATAAGTTACTTTTGAGAAATCATGAAGTGCGTCTAACTGGTGCCGCCCCATTTCCTGAAGTAAATGCGGCATACCATTACCTCAAAAGAGGTAAATGGCAAAGTTTTAGTAACGAAAAAAATTATGGAAGGAAAAGGAATTATGTTCACAAAAGATCTCACTAGAAGTGTGATAAAGAAAGAAACAATGGGTAAAGTAAATCAATTGAGGATAAATGCTTCCGTTGTGGTAGAAAGGGCCATTGGTCACGTACCCCAAGGCACCTAGTTGATCTTTATCAAGCATCTTTGAAAAATGATGACAAAGAAAAGGAAACAAATTTTGTTTCAAATTATGAAAATTTCACTACTCATTATGATGTATCTAATTTCTTTAAGGATCCTGAAGGAAATATTGGCTATTTGATCAATGATGAAATAGTTTAATATGTGTGTTTGTTAAGTATTCATGTGAATAATTTTACTGTGTATGTACTTCTACTCATTTTATTATTATTATTATTTGTCTTTGAAGAAAAATGGCAATGACATAATTTGAAGATATTTGCCTTGCGGATAGTGCAAGTTCGCACACTATTCTCAAAAGTGAGATATATTTTACCCATCTTGTGCCAAAAGAAGAATATGTTAATACTATTATTGGCTCAGGCAATGTGATTGAAGGCTCCGGAAGAGCTATAATTTTATTTTCCAGAGGAACAAAATTCATAATAAATAATGTACTATTATCTACCAAGTCACTAAGGAACTTGTTGAGTTTCAAAGATATTCGTCGAAATGGATATCATATTGAAACAATGAATGAGAAAAATCATGAGTATTTATGTATCACAACTCATGATTTAAATAAAAATGTTATATTAGAAAAGTTACCCTCACTTTCATATGGGTTGTATTATACCAAGATTAGTGCAATTGAATCACATGCCATTGTAAACCAGAAGTTTATTAGCCCAAATGAATTCATAACTTGGCATGACCGATTGGGTCATCCGGGAACAACCATGATGCGGAGAATTATTGAAAACTCTCATGAACATTCACTAAAGAACCAGAAGATTCTTAAATCTAGTGAATTTTGTTGTGCTGCATGTTCTCAAGAGAAGTTAATTTTAAGGCCATCTCTAGTAAAGATTGGATTTGAGTCCCCTGAATTCCTAGAAAGGATTCAAGGTGATATATGTGGACCTATTCATCCACCATGTGGATCTTTTAGATATTTTATGGTCCTAATAGACGCATCTTCGAGATGGTCATATGTGTGCTTATTGTCTTCTCGCAACCTGGCGTTTGCGAGATTACTGGCTCAAATTATTCGATTAAAAGCATAATTTCCAAAAAATCCAATCAAAACAATTCTTCTTGATAATGCTGGTGAATTTACTTCCCAAGATTTTGATGCTTATTGTATGACTAATGGAATAAGTGTTGAATATCCAGTAGCTTATGTTCACACACAAAATGGGTTAACAGAATCACTTATTAAATGCCTCCAATTAATTGTTAGACCCTTGCTTATGAGAACAAATCTCCCAACCTCGGTTTGGGGGCATGCTATTTTACATGCCACAGTACTTATTTGTTTGAGGCCAATGAGTTACCATCAGTTCTCTCTTATGCAATTAGCTTTTGGCCAGCAGCAAAATGTTTCCCATTTAAGAATATTCGAGTGTACGATATATGTTCCCACTGCACCACCTAATCGCACCAAAATTGGACCCTAAAGAAAATTGGGGATATATGTTGGATATAATTCTCCCTCTATAGTAAGGTATCTTGAGATACAAACTGGGGATGTATTTAAAGCCCTTTTTGCGGATTGTCATTTTGATGAATCAAAATTTCCAACATTAGGAGAAGAGAATAAGCTTCCTCAAAAGGAACTTAATTGGAATGCATCATTATTGATGCATTTAGATCCTCGATTAGGACAATGTGAACTAGAAGTTCAAAAGATTATACATTTGCAAAGAATAGCAAATGAATTGCCTGATGTATTTTCTGATACAAAGAGGATAACCAAATCTTATATACCAGCAGAAAATATCCCAATTCAAATTGATGTCCCAGTAGGACGAGTAGCCACTCAAGCAAATTCACGTCAGAAGCGTGGCAAGCCTGTCGGTTCCAAAGACAAAAATTTTCGAAAAAGAAAAGAGGTAAATACGATTCCTGTTGAAAAAGACATTGTAAAGACACCTGCAGTTGTCCAAAATTTGATATAGTTTTAACGCTAGAAGACGTTCAGGTACCTGAAAATTGTGAAAATGATGAGATCTCGATAAATTATGTCTTTACAGGAGAGAAATGGGACCGAAATGAGACAATTGTCAATGAAATATTTGCATATAATGTGACATTAAATATCATGCATGAAAGTAAGGATCTTGAGCCAAGATCAGTTGAAGAATGTTGACAAAGAAATGATTGGCTAAAATGGGAAGCAGCCATGAAGGCTAAATTAGACTCACTTGCAAAACGTGAAGTCTTTGGACCTGTAGTCTGTACACCAGAATATGTAAAACCTGTTGGATACAGGTGGGTATTTGTGAGAAAAAAAATGAGAAAAATGAAGTTATGCGCTACAAAGCCCAACTTGTGGCACAAAATTTTTCACAAAGGCCTGGTATAGATTATGAAGAAACGTATTCCCCTGTAGTGGATGCGATAACATTGTGTTATTTGGTCAGTTTATCTGCATATCATAAACTGCATGTGCATTTTAATGGATGTGGTAACAGCCTACTTATACGGCTCATTAGATCATGATATCTATATGAAAGTCCCTGAAGGACTAAAGATATCTAAACGATCCAATGAATATTTGCAAGGGTTATACTCAGTCAAATTGCAAAGATCTTTATATGGCCTGAAGCAATCTGGACGAACGTGGTATAATCGTCTTACTGAGTATCTGGCCAAAAATGGATTCAAGAATGATGATATCTGTCCATGTATTTTCATAAAGAAATCTGCATATGGATTCATTATAATTGCTGTGTACGTTAATGATTTAAATATCATTGGAACTCCTGAAGAAATTCTAACAATTATAAAAACTCTAAAAGAAGAGTTTGGGATGAAAGATCTTAGAAAGACTACATTTTGTCTCAGCCTGCAGATCGAGCATACAAAAAATGAGATCTTTATTCATCAAACAACATACACAAAGAAGATCTTGAAAAGATTTTATATGGATAAGTCACATCCATTAAGTACCCCAATGATCGTAAGATATTTGGATGTGGAAAAGGATCAACTCCGTCCTAAAGAAGAAAATGAAGATATCCTTGGTCCTGAAATACCATATCTTAGTGCCATTGGAGCGCTAATAGATCTTGCTAATAATACAAGACCTGATATATCATTCGTAGTGAATTTACTAGCAAGGTATAGTTCCTCTCCAACCAAAAGACATTGGAGTGGAATCAAGGAAATCTTTTGATATCTCCAGGGAACGGTTGATATGGGATTGTTTTATCCCTATGGATCCAAGTCACAATTAGTTGGCTATGCAGATGCAGGATATTTGTCCAATCCACATAAAGGGAGATCTCAAACAGGATATCTGTCCATATATGGTAGTACAGCTATATCATGGAGCTCCACAAAACAGACGATAGCAGCAACCTCCTCTAATCATGCTGAAATACTAGCGATTCATGAAGATAGTCGTGAGTGTTTTTGGCTGAGGAGTTTGATTCAATATATTCTATCATCATGTGGGTTGATCGATCATAAGATAGCCCCAACTGTCCTGTTTGAAGATAATACAGTATGCATTGCTCAACTTAAGGGTGGATACATCAAAGGTGATAGAACAAAGCATATTTCTCCTAAATTCTTCTTCACTCATGATCTTCAAAATCAATGGACAATTGATGTTCAACAGATCTGTGCAAGTGACAATCTGGCAGATTTATTCACAAAGTTACTCCCAAAATCCTCCTTTGAAAGATTGGTACATGAGATTGGGATGCACCGATTTCGAGACATTAAATGATGTTGACAAGAGGGGAAGACTGTACTCTTTTTTCCTTGGTCAGGTTTTTTCTCATTGGGTTTTTCTTGACAAGGTTTTTAATGAGGCAGTCTCCATCACAAATGATATTGTACTCTTTTTCTTTCACTAAGTTTTTTTTCCATTGGGTTTTCTTTAGTAAGGTTTTAACGAGGCAATAATCCTAAATGGACATCTAAGGGGAGTGTTGTGATAAGAACAAAAGTGGACGTCCATTCACTACAAGAATAATTAGTTTTAGCGACAAACTTTTAGTGGCAATAATATAATGGCCGTTATTCTTTTTATTTAAGTTATGCTTTTGTGGCTATTATATATTTTCCATTAATACTATATATTATAATGGAAATTATTATTATTGCCACTAAAAATATTAAAAAAAATTACTTTTAATGAAAAATTTAGTGGCCATAATACTATGGCTAGTATTATTTTTATTAAAATATAAGAAAAACTACCCTTAATGAAAAATTTTTAGTGGCCATTATACTATAGCTGGTATTATTTTTATTAAAATATATTTTTATAATAATTAGTTGAAAAAAGAACCCAAAGGCCACGAACACCCACCTTACCCCCTTTCTCTTTCTCTATGAGAAACCTAGCCCTAAACCACCATCACCATCCCTCATCGCCAAACTCTTCTCCTCTAGTAGAGGGTGTTGTCGTTGCCGGCGGGGATAGACCGTGGGTGCCATCGCACTCTTCTCATCGCCGAACTCTTCTCAGTTCTCATCGTTCCTCCTCTCGTCGCCGTCGCACGAAGGAAGGGTTGACATCGTGGCGTCGCCGTCGCGAAGGTTGCTCTGTCGGTCGTC
>NC_029780.3:96318279-96325433 GCF_000817695.3 Arachis duranensis
TGAGGTCAACATATATTTTCGAGCTCTCAGTCGCTCTCTGTCTGAGCTCACTTCGCTTCCTCTGTTGCCGTCAGTTCCGATCCTCCGTCGCCGTCACCTGCTTTCCTCCTTCGCCGCTGGTAAGCACTGCTGCTTTAATTTAATTTTGCTTGTTTTATATTTTTGTTAATAATACGAGTTTCTAGCTTTTCTGATTTCTGTTTGAGTGTGTTAATTTTTACTTCTTATGAGATACTGAATTTCTAAAGTAATGGTTGAATTGAATGATTCCTCGCTGTCGAATGATCCTTCTGTTTTTTATGCTGCGACTAAGGCTGAAAAATTTGCTCAAAGGTGATCTATTTGTGCTATTTTATCAAACTAAGAAATTTTTAAGGCTTGTGTTCGATTTCTGCAATTTAGGCAATATGTAGAGATGTGTGATATCCTGTGGCTTTCAATCCCATAACTTGTTTAGCTACCTTGATCATATATTAGATGTTCATCCTTAAGGAAAATGAAATGTGTTAGTCTTGTGTATTCTAAATGCAATTCATACATTTGATTTGGTTTGCAGTGATCTCTGGAGCTGGAAATAATGAAAAGGTCTGCTCTGGCAGCTCTGCTACAAATTTGATTTCTTCGTTTTAAGAGTTAAAACTGTCTTTGGTTTTTTGTTGCGCCAAACATGTCAGGTATGCTATCTTGTTTTTGCTGTTGTCTAATTTTTTACCATTTACATCTTCTCTTATGGTTTTTTTTGTCAACTTTTAAAAAGTGTAAAATAAAAGATCAAATTTAACTGAGAAAGAAAATTGGAAAAATCCATTCTCCAACGGCGCCTAACTACGCAATAAACATATTTTAGATTAGAAATGGATATCCTGATCTATGCTCCATACCAGTCCCAGACTTAGAAAAGGATATTTCTAAAAGATATATGGTTATTTCTAAAAGAGTGAGTGTAATTAAAAAAAAACTTAAGATTTTAGCGGCAATAGTAATGGCAACTAAAAGTGAATAATATTACAATTTTAGAATTATTTTTATTGGTCATATAAATTGTCGGTAAAATGATTTTTGGTGGCAATAGTAATGGCTACTAAAAGTGAATAATATTGAAATCTTAGAATTACTTTTGGTGGCCATATAAATTGTTAAAAAATGGCCGCTAAAAATTATATACTTTTTACGGCCATTAAAAAGGTCTTTACCGACAAATGTTATAATTGCCACTAAAACCTTTTAGCGGCAAAGCATAAGACGGCTAATGTCTAATTGCCAGTAAATATATTAGCAGCAATTATTGCCGCTAAAAGCAAAATAAATAGCCGCTAAAAGTGATATTTTTTGTAGTGATTGAAGTGTTCAACCTTTTCCATGATAAAATGATCATGTTACCAAGAGAATCTCATTAAATGAAGGTTGAAAAATAAAACCTTCATACATATATAAATAGGACATGATCTCAAGTCATATACACACATCAATAAAATATTTCTTCTCTCTATGTACAATATAAAGCTTTTCTTTCTCTTTCTCTCTTCATATACTACAAATACAATATTAGTATATAAATTATCATTATTATGGTAGGATATTAATATTAGTGAATATTAATACTAGAGTCTTCTATTTACACTTTTTTATTTTATCTTCCTTATTTATTTATTTCGCAACATTTATCAATTATTGTCTAACTTTTTCTTAACTTACTTTTTGTGGTAAGTTTTGAATTTTTAAAAATAATTTATTTTTATATCTTTTAAATTAAATATTAATTTTTAATTTTTTTTTTAGTAAATAGACATCACTTTTTTGATACTATAGTATTCACCTTTTAATCATTCTATGTGGATGATAAAAATGAACAATTAAATTAAATTATTTATATAAAATATATATTAAAAATAAATTAAATAATATATTTATATACTGACACATAATGAGTAATTTAATAATTAATTTTCATTATGTACATAATATTTTTGTATATTTTATTTTAAATTAAATATATTATATTCAATTCCGTAGCATTTTTTATGAATGTGACAAAATACACAGATATGGAGTAATCTTTATATAGATATATTGACGAACCGTATGCTAACTTTGTTCAAGAAATAAGACAAAATTACACAATTCACACGTATAGGTAACCAAGAAGATACAAGTATCAGCAAAAAAATAGACACCGGCGAATAGGAACAAACTTTAGCTAAGGGACGATTTCTCATTTTATTAGTTGCTTATTGCTTCAAGAGGATGAAAACAACACATAACCTACATGACCTCAAGAATTTGATTCTATATTATGATAAAGTATAAGGTTATCCTACACGCACTGCAATGACAGCTTGCTGCAGACTAACTTATTACCATTCTTTTTTCTAGCTATTTACAGCCTTAGGAAAGAAGAAGAAAAAAAGATCAAATATTTGATTCTATATATTTTAATAAAGTGCTGGACAATATGATTAGGCTTCTTAATGGTGACAGGTTTGAGAGAACAAGAAATTGAAAGTTAATATATATGGTTTTTCAAGTCTATATTGAAAGTTAATATATGTTTTTTCGAATTTTTTTTCATAAACAAAAAGTTTATATTATATATATATATATATCTGTGTGTGTGTGTGTGTGTTTATATTAAAATAAGACTCCATGATGTGCTATACTATAGTCTTGAATTAAAATGACATAGTAAATGCTAATCAACCATGCATGTACATAAAGAGTCATAATTATTAATTAAAGCTTAAACAACATTATTATCCACAGCTTGTTGGTCCTCAGCCTCACCAGACATTTCTTCCAGTGATTTTCCTTTAGATTCAGGAACTAAGAATGTGAAGAAGAAGCCACAGACGTTAACCACACCCAAGATTATAAGGGTGTTCCTGACACCAATTCCTTTCTCAGCGTAAATAAATCCAAAAGCACCAACCATAGCTCCAGCTTTGCCTGCAGCAGCTGAAATGCCATGACACGTTGATCTAAGCCTAGCAGGGAAGATCTCGGCAGGGACCACAAAAGTGGTGGCATTGGGTCCAAAGTTGGCGAAGAAAAACGTCAGTGAGTACATCACAACAAAGCCAATCTGGTTTCCCTTCAAGGTCCAATGATGATAAGGTATTGCCAATGCAAACATGAAAACCGTCATGAAGAAGAATCCCATCAACTGGATGGCAAACCTCCCCACCCTATCAATGAGTGCCACCGTGAACCAGTAACCGGGAACAGTGCTGCACAGTGCAATCAAAGTCTGTGCTCTCGCAATCTTGTAAACCTCTTCAATTGCGTTCATTGTCTTAGCCGGTGGGATCCAACCGATGGCACTAAAGATATCTTTCTGGAACAGATTCTGGCTGTAGTAAGCAATATCCAAAAGGAACCAAGTTGTGGCGGTTCCAACAAGGTGAAGCCCATGCCGCTTAACAAACTCTCTCGAGAACAATCCAAAATCGTTGCCTCCCCCTGTTTCTTGCTGCTCAATCTTCTCTTGCTCTGCTTCAATCTCAACCTCAAGAACCTTGGACATGTCCGAAGCTGCTTGCTTTGCGTTCTTCGCCACCAAGGCCGTGTACCTTGCTGTCTCCGGCATCTTCATCCTCCAGTAGTACGTCGCAAGAGCGGGCAGGGCGCCAAACATCAAGATTATCCTCCAAACGTAATCGGCTTCCGGAACTGTGGACCCCACGTGGTCGAACTCAAACGCCGGAGCAGGGTGCAGTCCCTTGAAAATGGACGAAACTATAATTGCAACCATGCCACCGGCAAGGATTCCAAATCCCTGCATGGCAAAGACCGCCGCGATGAATGCTCCACGTGTCTTCTTGTTGGCGTACTCAGACATAATGGTTGCAGAGAGAGGATAGTCGCCGCCGATCCCAAACCCAAGCCAAAACCTAAATCGAGGACAAATAAATCAACAAATAATAATAAGTTATGGTTGGAAACTTGCATGCACATTTTCTTGGTACCAAGTTGATAGTCTAAATTCATACTTAAAGATTATTAAGTGACAATTTAACTAAATGTATTAAATTATCTAATTTTGATAACTGCACGAAAATCTGTTCTTACATATTTATACTAAGAACAAGAAATAAGGTATAAGAATAATAAGTTATTGATACTAACCTAAAAAAGCAAAGAGTGACCATAACAGATTTAGGCTCTTTTCCAAAGGAGAGTCCAGAGGCAAGGGAACAAATAACCATGAGCATGAGTGTCATTCCGTAGACACGCTTCCTTCCCATCTTGTCGCCCAGCCAACCGAAGAATAGTTGGCCGGCGAGGGTGCCGCAGAATGCGACACCATTGATGGCAGAAGAGACGTTGGACGGAAGAGAACCCGGGTTATTAGAGCCATCGTAATAGTACAAGCGGCCAAGTAGCTTGGTGACCAGGGAGATGCAAAAGAGGTCATAAGCATCAGTGAAGAAACCCATCCCGGCGATCACAATGGCAGTAAAGTGGTACCATTGTGTCTTTGCAACATCAAGTGCATTCAGAACCTGCAATTGTTCCTTGGCCATCTTCTGATAATATCAAAGATTGGCTTAATGTATAACTGTAAAATTAAATAACACTTCTTATCTCATTGATAAATATACAAGGTGTGGGTGGTGACAAGTAACGAACATGTGCACGTGACACGCATTAGCAGCCAATCAATATATAAATGGACGAAGAATCAAACAGTGATTGAGTATTCAAATAAAAAATAACAAACATGGAAAACTGTAGAGATAGGGTAATAATAATAACAATAGGACAAAACAGGGTGATACAATTTCCACAACATGCAGTCAATATGAAAGAAACAGGTTTCAACTTTCAAGGCTGTGGGGGCCATAAGTTCCCAAAGTGATAAAAACAGGTTTCAACAGAGTCATTGGCACTGGTCAGCTGAATGATGCAACCTTTGCCATGAGTATTAATCTTGTATCATCATGATGATTGGTAGTGCCACTAGTTATGATATGCTTGTCTACAAATTTTTTTAGACAATTCCGTATATGTTTTTCAATAGGGAGATATATCAATATAAATATTTAATTATTTAACACATAGACTTCAATCACGGAACCATTTTTTTAATTAATATCAACTTATTTTTTAAAATTTAAAATTTTAAACTTAAATTTTAAATTTGATATCTTAAATCTTAACCTTAAATTCAAATTTTCAAAAAATAAAAATAATTTTATAATAAAAGACTAACTAATATTAACTAGTTAAGAATTAATATAATTTCTTATATTTTTTATTTTATATAATAGAAGATTAAAACACTAGTATACAATTTCTTATCATTTTTAATTTATTCACATCTATTCCACAACTAAACATAATAGAATAAATCAGAAGATCCAACATGAAAGAAGAAAAAGTAGAAACAAAAAAAATCTCCAAAGTTGTAGCTAAACAAAAATCATGCGACAAAGGAAAGTCTTTTTTTTTTAAAAAATAATTCGAATTGCAACTTGCACGAGTTTGAAAGGTGGTAGCATCGTAAGCAAACAAAGAATACGATGAGGGCAATATGGATACGAGAACGGGATCAAAATTCACAAGCTTCATGTGAATACGTACATACAAAATTAAGTTAGACCATAAAAAAGTTAAATTTTTATTAAACTTTTGCTCTTAAATAAAATAAGACTTGTGAAGAACAATTAGCTAATTCATCATGTCTAATGAAAGAAAAAAAAATAACAAAGTATAATAAGAAATTAACGAAGAAAGTAAGAAAAGATATCTAAAACTTGATGAGATAGATGGTACCTGATGAGTAAAGAGTGAATGAGGGGAAGGAAAAACAAGTGATGAAGAAAGATGAGAATGGTGTTCGTGTTCTTATAAGAGTGAGGAGGGAGACACGTAAGGAATACAAACAGAGAAAGGATAACACAATAAAAGAAAATGTGAAGTGTGGTGTTGTGTTGTGTTATGTGATGGGGTTCAGTATTTAACTCTCAAAGACTCTGTCATGTGATCAGAGAAAGAGAGTTAAAGTTGGATTAACAACTATCAAGAATCTATCTTTACTGTAGAATATTCTACTTCACCCCACCACATCTTTAACTCTCTCAGATTCTCTCTTTTATTCTGTTTATTTTTAAATTTTAATTCTTTTTTAAAATGTGTTTATCTTTTTATTTTAAATTTTAATTCTTTTTGAAGAAGTGTTATCTTTTTCGATAGATAATTATATTACGGTATAACAGAAAAATAAAAAAGAGCTATTATGTTATAATATATATTTAAGATTTATAAAAAATGAATATATTTTATTAGTTCTAAATGTTGATAGGAGTGAAAGTGATAGTAATTTGATGGCTTAACCATTTTGTGGGGTGCTTTAGTAATGGAATTCTCTTAATTGAATAAATAGTATCAATGATTTGAACTTTAAAAATTTGTTTAAAATAATAAGGAAAGATTGGATATTCGAGAGTGTATTCTCCTTAGTTAGTATGCTAATAGCGTTTTTTTTCCTAATATTACAAGAGGCTACTAATTGAAAAGTTTAATTTTCAGTTTTATTCTCTTAGCTTTCACTCGATATATATAATTTAGGACAAAGAGTTATGATGAGGTATGTTAACGTGCATGTTTAGAATCACGTTATTTTGTGCAAGTAGTAAAAATAGTTATTGAAATAGATAAAAATATATTTTGAAGATGTCTCCTAATTTTTAGTATCTCTCACAATATTGAAGAAAGATTTTGTTTGAGTTAAAATAAATAGTTAGTGGTATTTAATTTTCTAGTATAGTGTTCCTTTGTTAATGTTTTAAAATTGTGTAATCTTGTGATTTTCTAGAATATATTCATAAAAGTTAGATGATAAGGTTGATGAAAATTTGTCATATAAATCACATTGGTTTTATAGAATTTAAATGTATGATTTTGTTGATTTTGAGTGCTTCTTTTGCTGTATATATGTTACTTTGGTCACTTTTCCATGGGCATAGGTATTTTTTTTGGATAGAATATTTTTCGATTGTTTTACTTATAAAAGATAATACATAATAGGAACTAACTCAGAATAATATGATATTGGATTTAGCTAGTATATATTTTTAAGGTACAAAGGACATAATAAAGTTACTAATTAAATTTTTTTTATAAAAAAATGCAAAATTTAAAATTTTAATATATTT
>NC_029780.3:96326604-96327626 GCF_000817695.3 Arachis duranensis
TGAATTTGTTATGCTATTTTAGTTTTAATTATTTCAAAATTATTTATATAGTGATAACATTCAAATTTTGCATTCAAATTATTTTAATTTCTCCATGGTTTTAGTTGCATAGTCAAAGTCATTAGTGTGTCTTCTGTCCCCATACTACTCCACCCACTGTGAAATCATTATCCAATATTATCATGTGGAGATTTGGAAAGCAACTCTAAAAGTGTGTTTATTAGAAAGATTAAAAATATTAAAACTATTTCTTAATTAGTGTATATATTTATTTACTTCTGTTTCGCTCCTCCATCTATCTTTTATTCTTATATCAAACACTTTTAAAATCAAAATATATAAAACTCTACAAAATAACCAACGAATTAATATTACTACATGAAAATCAATACCCACATCAAATTAATTAAACCTATTGAACCTCCTTTGATGCACCCCAAAACTCAAAGGCTGAATTAATTAACTCCTGTTGAATCATCTCTCCCTATGCTTAAACTAATCATAACTAAATAAACAAAAAAACTAAGCATATATACTTAATTAATTATGTTATCCAAATCTTGTATTAATTAGAGGATCAATCAAAATTGGCAATTATGTACTATTAGTTATAAAATTAAACGAGCAAACTAAGTATCAAATAAAAATTTATAATTCAAATTGGATTTTATTATCTTCATAACCATTTTAATATAAAATCATAAAAAAAATATTTTTCCAAAAAATTCAATTTCTTAAATAGAAATTTGTGAATAAAAATACAAAGTCATTTTGGTTATTATTAATTATTGGCTTGGTATATTCGCTATATAGTTTGTACAGCTTCAAAGTATTTTAGCCAACTTGATTTGCATTAGATTCGGTTTAATATATATAGCTAGCAAAACTATATGATTTTCCTTTTGGGTCTTTATCTACGTCAGTGTACGTTTGAATACAGCAGGAAATACCATTTTTAACTAGATTATGTAGAATAAATTTTGTTAGAACCATTTAGTTTTTTTTTTTTTTTTTTTTTTTTT
>NC_029780.3:96327638-96335565 GCF_000817695.3 Arachis duranensis
TTTAGTTTTTTTTTATTTTTTGTATTTGTAGCGAATTGGTTATTCGGCATATCCTTATTAATATTTAGGATTAATAGCAAAAATGATTGATAATCAATACTGTGAAAAAATTTAATTATTTAAATGTTAGACTTTTTAAATTAATTGCTAAAAAAATATAAGTTATGTGTGAAATTAATCTTTTAAACTAGACATATGACATAAATTATTTTATTTATGATATATTATTATGAAACAGAAAAGGAATCAATTTAATTATTAGTATTTTTTTAAGGATCTTCCAAAAATAACTATTTTAACCATTTATTCTATTTATTTTTCGGCGACCTCACATTTCTGATTTCTCCACGCTTTGTGAAACCACTTTATCTAAGCAATGACGACCAAAGAACCGTGGCGTATAGTATTTAGATAATCAAGCTTGTGAGTTACTATTCCATAAAAAAAAAATCTTTCGCTTCATTCCCAAGTTCATGTGAAGAGTATGCATGAATTATAAATTTTCTTATTTTTTGTTTAACCATATATATCATCAATAACCCTTTTTTAATCATAAAGTAATATTTATTATAAACTAAAAAACCATGTATTCTTCTTGCATCCACTTCAATTCCTGTCTAATATTAATTTATTATCTTCTTTTTTCTTAAAAAGAAATTACTTATAATATATAGGAAAAGTCTAGGGGCCAGTAATTTTAATGAATTTTGGCCAGCATGTAACCAACAGAGAAAAGTGAGTCATTGGATGAAATCTCACACCAATCTCGCACCATCAAATCATTATTAATGGCTAGTTGATGACTAACAATCACAAAAGTTGTTGGTCCCCTAGCATTGCTCTAATATATGTAACATATGCATAAACATAATAAGATGGCAATAAAAATATGTCAATTAGGTAGAAACTTAGGTGCAGTTGAGTTTACGTGAAGTTGATACTTGAGAGCCGTTAGATGATTTGATTAATTTGACTAAATTTTATGTAACGACTTTTAGATATCAATTTTACGTGAAGTCGACTTTACCTGAGTTTTTATCTTTCGATTATTATATCATTAATGGAAAGGGTGAGCTAGTCAAAGTCTTCTACTGTGGTCCTCGAATATTATGGACCCTAAAAATGGTTAACTTTTGACTATTTGTAGCAAAATATGTCCTCCTGTGGCTAGTCGTTAGTATACCATATATCATATATGAGATTCCTCCATTATTGACTCTCACACCGTTCATGAAAGTGTCTGCGTTTGTTCTTTAACAAATTATTTATTCTATATTTAATGTAATGGATCGGTTGGTGTATTACGTACTAACATAATATGAGAAATGAAAATCAACTTAGTTGGTCCAATAATCAATTTACTCTTTTATTTAAATAAATTTATTTAAAAAAATATATATAACTTATAAATAAACAGAATTTAATTCCTTGTTATATGAATACAGTTTGCATGCCGAAATTTCAACTCAATTATTTTTTTTTAAACAAAGAAAGCTCACACTAAAGTAAAGCAATAGATAAACAGAAATTAAAAAAAAATCATCAAAATAAAAACAAACATGAAGGTGATCAATCTCTTATCATCTTTGGCATAGTCATCAACAACCAAAAAAATTAATACCAGTCCACTTCTTGTAGCTCAGAAATATTTTGCTTTGAATGACCTCAATACTTACTTCTTTATTGTTGAAAATTTTATCAGTACGTTTGTTAAGTCTAGTTTGATTTTGGGTTATTTTATGATGACAAACATTTACTTGGGTTGAAAGCCAAATATTGTTTGATGAGTGTTTTTATTGTTGCAGGCCTAAGTATCCTAGTTCATGCTGCTGATGAGCGGATAATTTATACGTTTTTTGGCATTATTTTTACATAGTTTTTAGTATGTTTTATTCACTTTTTATTATATTTTTATTAGTTTTTATGCAAAATTCACATTTCTGGACTTTACTATGAGTTTGTGTGTTTTTCTACAATTTCAGGTATTTTCTGGCATAAATTAAGGGACCTGAACAAAAATCTGATTCAGAGGCTGAGAAAGGACTGCAGATGCTGTTAGATTCGGACCTCCCTGCACTCAAAATGGATTTTCTGGAGCTACAGAAGCTCAATTGGCGCGCTCTCAATTGCGTTGGAAAGTAGACATCCTGGGCTTTCCAGCAATATGTAATAGTCCATACTTTGCTTGAGATTTGATAGCCCAAACTGGCGTCCAAACGCCACCCAGAGACCCTTTTCTGGAGTTAAACACCCAAACTGGCACTAAAGCTGGCGTTTAACTCCAAGAATGGCCTATGCACATGAAAGCTTCAATGCTCAGCTCAAGCACACACCAAGTGGGCCCTGGAAGTAGATTTTTGCACTTGGTTACTCATTTTCTGTAAACCTAGTTTACTAGCTTAGTATAAAAACTACTTTTAGGGATTTAGTTAGTATCTTTTGTCTTTGGACCATAGTTCCACGTTTTGGGAGGCTGGCCATTCGGCCATGCCTGAACCTTGTTCTTATGTATTTTCAACGATAGAGTTTCTACACCTCACAGATTAAGGTGAGGAGCTTTGTTGTTCCTCATGAATTAAAGCAAAGTATTATTGTTTTTCCTTCAATTCACGCCTACTTCTTCTCTAAGATATACTCTCGTACTTAATTCAGTTAAGTCAAGACTGAAGGGGTGACCCGTGCTAATCACCCACTATCTTCAGTAATCGCTTAGCCAAGATCCGCGTGCCTGACAACCACAGCAGTCTACATGATGTTCAACGTAGTCATTGGACGCCAGCTGGAGTATATTCTCTTGGGTTTCCAATCAACGATTCACATCGTCTCTCCTGACAACAGAGCATCTGAATCTGAGATTAGAACTTTCGTGGTATAGGCTAGAACAATAGATAACATTCTTGAGATCCGGAAAGTCTAAACCATGTCTATGGTATTCCGAGTAGGATCTGGGAAGGGATAACTGTGAAGAAATTCAAACTTGCAAATGTTGGATGCAGTGACAGTGTGCAAAAGGATAGAAAGATCCTATTCTGACACTAGCAAGAACCAACAGATGATTAGCCATGCGGTAGCTGTGTCTGGTATTTTTCATCCGAGACGAGAAATCCGACAGTTGATTAGCCGTAAAGAAACTGTAGAGGACCATTTTCACTGAGAGGATCATACAGCTTGCCATGGAAGGGAGTACGCATGATTGGATGAAGGCAATAGGAAAGCAGAGGTTCAGAGGCAACAAAGCATCTCCAAACGCTTATCTGAAATTCCCACTAATGAGTTACATAAGTATCTCTATCTTATTTTATGTTTTATTTATCTTTTATTTACTAAAACTTCATAACCATTTGAATCTGCCCGACTGAGATCAACAAGATGACCATAGCTTGCTTCAGGCCGACAATCTCCGTGGGATCGACCCTTACTCACGTAAGGTATTACTTGGACGACCCAGTGCACTTGCTGGTTAGGTGTATCGGAGTTGTGAATCACGATTTAGTGCAACCAAGTTTTTGGCGCCATTGCCAAGGAGCGAACAATTCCGTGCACCAAGTTTTTGGCGCCGTTGCCTGGGATTGTTCTAGTTTAGACAACTGACAGTTCATCTTGTTACTTAGATTGGGTAATTTTATTTTATGTTTAAGCTTTATTTTTCATTTTAATTCTTGAAAAAAATTAATAAAATCATAAAAACCAAAAATATTTTGTGTTTCTTGTTTGAGTCTAAAGTCAAATTTTAAATTTGGTGTCAATTGCATTCTTTTAATTTTCTTAAAATTTTCAAAAACTCATGCATAGTATTCTTCATGATCTTCAAGTTGTTCTTGGTAAGTCTCCTTGTTTGATCTTTTAATTTTTTTGTTTTGTGCCTTTTCTTGTTTTTTCATATGCATTTTTGAATTCTTAGTGTTTAAACATTAGAAATTTCTAAGTTTGGTGTCTTGCATGTTTTTCTTTCATTAAAAAAATTTCAAAAATATGTTCTTGATGTTCATCATGATCTTTAAAGTGTTCTTGGTGTTCATTTTTGCATTCAAAATGTTCTTACATGTATTATTTATTTTGATCTTCAATTTTCATGTTTTGAGTCTTTTTGTTGTTTTTCTCTTTCCTCATTAAAATTCAAAAATAAAAAATATCTATCCCTTATTTCACTCATAATTTTCGAAATTTTTGCAATGAATTAGTCAAAGATTTTCAAAATCATATCTTTTCTTATTAGTCAAGTCAAAATTTCAATTTCAAAAATGTATCTTTTCTAATCTTTTTCAAAAATAAAATCTTTTTCATTTTTCTTTTAATATTTTCGAATTGTTAGGATAAAAATTTTTCAAAATCTTTTTCTTAATTTTATCTTATATTTTTGAAATTAATACTAACTTTTAATGTTTTAATTCAAAAATTTCAAGTTTGTGACTTTCCTATCAAGAAAAATTCAATCTTTAAATTCTAGAATCATATCTTTTTAGTTTCTTGTTAGCCAAGTCATCAACTTTAATTTCAAAAATCAAAATTTTTTTTCATATCTTTTTAATCATATTTTTTAATCATATCTTTTTCAAAATAAGTTTCAATCATATCTTTTTAGATTGATAATTTCAAAACCCCTTTTTCTAACTTCCTATCTTTTCAAAATTAATTTCAAAATTTTTTCAACTAACCACTTAATTTGTTTGTTTTAATTTTAAAGTTTACTATTTCTTATCTTTTTCAAAACCACCTAACTACTTTTCTCTCTCATTAATTTTGAAAATTAGCTAACATTTTTAAAAAATATTTTTTTAATTAATTAATTTATTTAATTTTCAATTTGCTTTTATTTTCTTTCTTAAATTTTGAATTCTAAATTAAAATAAAAACAAAAATATTTTTCTTCTCTTTTAACTAATTTTCGAATTCCCTCTCCCCCTCTTCTCCTTCTATTTATTTTATTTATTTACTAACACTCCTTCTCCACTCATCAAAAATTCAAACCCTCTCCTCCTCTCTATGTTCAAAATTTTCTCTTTCTTTCCTCATTCTTATTCTTCTTCTCTTCTACTCACATAAAGGAATCTCTATATCTCGACAAAGAGGATCCCTATTATTTCCTGTTATCTTCTTTTTCTTATGAGCAGAAACAGGGATAAAAACATTCTTGTTGAAGCTGATCCTAAACCTGAAAGGACTCTGAAGAAGAAGAAGAAGAAGAAGCTAAGAGAAGCTAGATCACAACACTTCGGAGAGGACCTTACAGAAATTTTCGAAAAAGAAGGAGACATGGCAACTGAACCCAACAATGCAAGGAAGATACTTGGTGACTATGCTGCACCAACTTCCAACTTCTATGAAAGAAGCATCTTAATTTCTGCCATTGGAGCAAACAACTTTGAGCTTAAGCCTCAGTTAGTTTCTCTAATGCAGCAGAACTGCAAGTTTCATGGACTTCCATCAGTAGATCCTCATCAGTTTTTAGCTGAATTCCTGCAGATCTGTGATACTGTAAAGACCAATAGGGTTGATCCCGAGGTTTACAGGCTTATGCTTTTTCCCTTTGCTATAAGAGACAAAGTTAGAATATGGTTGGATTCATAACCTAGAGAAAGCCTGAACTCTTGGGACAAGCTGGTCAATGCGTTTTTGACCAAATTCTTTCCTCCTCAAAAGCTGAGCAAGCTTAGAGTGGACGTTCAAACCTTCCAACAGAAAGAAGGTGAGTCTCTCTATGAAGCTTGGGAGAGATACAAGCAATTAACCAAAAAGTGTCCTGCTGACATGCTTCCAGAATGGAGCATCATATGTATCTTCTATGATGGTCTGTCTGAGTTATTTGAGATGTCATTATACCATTCTACTGGTGGATCCATTCATCTGAAGATGCCTGCAGAAGCCCAGAAACTCATTGAGATTGTTGCAAACAACCAATTCATGTACACTTCTAAAAGAAATCATGTGAATAATGGGGTGACTTAGAAGAAAGGAGTTCTTGAGATTGACACTCTGAATGCCATACTGACTCAAAACAAAATATTGACTCAGCAAGTAAATATAATTTCTCAGAATCTGACTGGATTGCAAGCTGCATCCGGTAGTGCTAAAGAAGCCTCCTCTGAAGGAGAAGCTTATGACCCTGAGAATCCTGCAATGGAAGAGATGAATTACATAGGAGAACCCTATGGAAACACTTATAATCCTTCATGGAGGAATCATCCAAATTTTTCATGGAAGGATCAACAGAGGCCTCAACAAGGCTTCAACAACAATAATAGTGGAAGAAATAAGTTTGGCAATAGTAAACCTTTTCCATCATCTTCTTAGCAACAAGCAGAGAATTCTGAGGAGAGCCTCTTTGGCTTAGCAAACATAGGCTCTGATTTATCTAAGGCCACTCTAAGTTTCATGAATGAAACAAGGTCCTCCATCAAAAATTTGGAGGAACAAGTGGTTCAACTGAGCAAAAGAGTCACTGAAACCCTTCCTAGTACTCTCTCAAGCAATACAGAGGAGAATCCAAAGAGAGAGTGCAAGGCCATTAACATGACCAAAATGGCCGAACCTGAGAAGGAGGAAGAGGACGTGATTTCCATTGAGGAAGACCTCAATGGACGTCTAATCACCAATAAGAGGTTCCATATTGAGGAACCAAGGGAATCTGAGGCTCATACAGAGACCATAGAGATTCCACTGAACTTCCTATTACCATTCATGAGCTCTGATGAGTATTCTTCCTCTAAAGAGAATAAAGTTATTGCTGAAGAACAAGTTGCTCAGTATCTAGGAGCAATCATGAAGCTGAATGCCAAGTTATTTGGTAATGAGACTTGGGAGGATGAACCTCTATTACTCATCAATGAACTGAATACATGGATTCAGCAAATATTACCTCAAAAAGCCTCTGTGTGACCTGGGGTCAGGTATCAACCTCATGCCACTCTCTGTAATGGAGAAACTATGGATCTTTGAGGTACAAGCTGCAAGAATCTCACTAGAGATGGTAGATAAATCCATGAAACATGCTTATGGACTTGTAGAGGACGTATTAGTGAAGGTTGAAGGCCTTTACATCCCTGCTGATTTCATAATCTTAGACAATGGGAAGGATGAGGATGAATCCATCATCCTTAGAAGACCCTTCCTAGCCACAGCAAAAGTTGTGATTGATGTAGACAGAGGAGAGTTAGTCATTCAATTGAATGAGGACTACCTTGTGTTTAAGGCTCAAGGATCTCCTACTGTAAACATGGAGAAGAAGCATGAAAAGCTTCATCCAGTTCTCTCCATACAGAGTCAAACAAAGCCCCCCACATTCAAACTCTAAGTTTGGTGTTGGAAGGCCACAATCATGCTTTGAACATCTGTGAAGCTCTGTAAGAGCTTCCTGTCAAGCTATTGATATTAAAGAAGCACTTGTTGGGAGGCAACCCAATTATATTTATCTATATTAATTATTTTTATTTTCTATTGTTAGTTTATGTTTTCTTCAGATTGATGATCATGTGGAGTCACAAAAATAATTGAAAAATTAAAGAAAAATAAAAAATAGCATAAAAAACAAAACACCCTGGGGGAAGAGCTTACTGGCGTTTAAACGCCAGTAAGGCTAGCAAAATCGGCGTTTAACGCCCAGCCTGGCACCATTTTGGGCGTTAAACGCCAGAATTGGCAGGCAGACTGGCGTTTAACGCCATAAAAGGGTGTTTGGTTTCTGACTAGTGTTAAACACCAGTAAGAGTAGCAGAATGGGCATTTAACACCCAGTCTGGCAGCATTCTGGGCGTTAAACACCAGAACTGGCATTTAACACCAGAAATGGGCAGCAGTCTGGCGTTTAATGCTAGAAATGGCACACAGAGGGCATTTAAACGCTAGAAAGGTGCAGGGATGAGAAATCCTTGACACCTCAGGATCTGTGGATCCCACAGGATCCCTACCTACCCCAACTCACTCTCTCTCC
>NC_029780.3:96335672-96403611 GCF_000817695.3 Arachis duranensis
TCATACATCTTAGCCCACTAAAGCCCCCTTGGCCAAACCCTCCTCACACCTCCATCTCCTCCATTTCTTCTTCTTCTCCTCTTTTCTCTCTTCTTTTGCTCGATAACGAGCAAACCTTTTATGTTTGGTGTGGAAAAAAGCCTTGGTTTTTATTCTTCCATAACCATTAATGGTACCAAAGGCCAGAGAAATCTCTAGAAAGAGGAAAGGAAGGAAATCGCTTCCATATCTGAGTCATGGGAGATGGAGAAATTCATATCAAAGGTTCATCAAGACCACTTCTTTGAAGTTGTGGCCAAGAAAAAGGTGATCCCCGAGGTCCCCTTTAAGCTAAAAAAGAGTGAATATCCAAAGATCCGACATGAGATTCGGAGAAGAGGTTGGGAAGCTTTCACCAACCCCATCCAACAAGTCGAAATCTTAATGGTTCAAAAGTTCTATGCTAATGCATGGATCACTAAGAACCATGATCAAAGTATGAACCCGAACCCAAAGAATTGGCTTACTATGGTTCAAGAGAAATACTTAGATTTCAGTCCGGAAAATGTAAGATTGGCGTTCAACTTGCCAATGATGCAAGGAGATCTTCATCCTTTCACAAGAAGGGTCGACTTTGATCAAAGGTTGGACCAAGTCCTCATGGACATCTGTGTGGAAGGAGCCCAATGGAAGAGAGACTCCAAAGGCAAGTCGGTTCAACTAAGAAGGCTTGACCTCAAACCCATGGCTAGAGGATGGTTGGAGTTTATCCAATGCTCTATCATCCCTACTAGCAACCGGTATGAAGTAACTGTGGATCGGGCCATCATGATCCATAGCATCATGATTAGAGAGGAAGTGGAAGTTCATGAGATCATTCCTTTAGAACTCTATAAGGTGGCTGACAAACCTTCCACTTTAGCAAGGTTAGCCTTCCCTCATCTCATCTGTCACCTATACAATTTAGCTGGAATTGTCATAGAGAAAGACACCCTCATTGAAGAGGACAAGTCCATCACTAAAAAGAGGGTGGAGCAAACAAGAGAGCCCACTCATGGACTTCAACAAACGCATGAGGAAGTCCCTTATCAAGAAATCCCTGAGATACCTCAAGGGATGCATTTTCCTTCACACAACTATTGGGAGCAACTCAACACCTCTTTAGGAGATTTGAGTTTCAACATGGAGTAACTAAGGATGGAGCACCAAGAACACTCTATCATCCTCCATGAAATTAGAGAGGATCAAAGAGCCATGAGGGAGGAGCAACAAAGGCAAAGAAGAGACATTGAGGAGCACAAGCACTCCATAAGAACTTTAAGAGGAAGAACTAGCCGCCATCACTAAGGTATACCCGGTCTTTAATTTTCTTGTTCTTATTTTTCTGTTTTTTTTTTATTTTTTATGCTTTATGTTTATCTATGTTTGTGTCTTCATTACATGATCATTAGTATTTAGAGTCTATGTCTTAAAGTTATGAATGTCCTATGAATCCTTCACCTTTCTTAAATGAAAAATGTTCCTAATTACAAAAGAACAAGAAGTACATGAATTTCAAATTTTATCTTGAAATTAGTTTAATTATTTTGATATGGTGGCAATACTTTTTGTTTTCTGAATGAATGTGTGAACAGTGCATATTTTTTTATAGTGAAGTTTATGAATGTTAAAATTGTTGGCTCTTGAAAGAATAATGAAAAAGGAGAAATGTTATTGATAATCTGAAAAATCATAAAATTCATTCTTGAAGAAAGAAAAAGCAGTGAAAAAATAAAAAGCTTGCGAAGAAAAAAAAGTAGCGAAAAATAAAGAAAAAAAGAAAGAAAAAGAAAAGCAAGCAGAAAAATCCAATAGCCCTTTAAACCAAAAGGCAAGAGTAAAAAGGATCCAAGACTTTGAGCATTAATGGATAGGAGGGCCCAAAGGATAAAATCCTGGCCTAAGCGGCTAAATCAAGCTGTCCCTAACCATGTGCTTGTGTCATGAAGGTCCAAGTGAAAGGCTTGAGACTGAGTGGTTAAAGTCGTGATCCAAAGCAAAAAGAGTGTGCTTAAGAACTCTGGGCACCTCTAACTGGGGACTCTAGCAAAGCTGAGTCACAATCTGAAAAGGTTCACCCAGTTATGTGTCCGTGGCATTTATGTAGCCGGTGGTAATACTGAAAAACAAAGTGCTTAGGGTCACGGCCAAGACTCATAAAGTAGTTGTGTTCAAGAATCAACATACTAAACTAGGAGAATCAATAACACTATCTTAATTCTGAGTTTCTATAGATGCTAATCATTCTGAACTTCAAAGGATAAAGTGAGATGCCAAAACTGTTCAGAAGCAAAAAGCTACAAGTCCCGCTCATTTAATTAGAACTAAGCTTCATTGATATTTTGGTGCTTATAATGTATTTTCTTCTTTTTATCCTATTTTATTTTCAGTTTCTTGGGGACAAGCAACAATTTAAGTTTGGTGTTGTGATGAGCGGATAATTTATACGCTTTTTGGCATTATTTTTACATAGTTTTTAGTATGTTTTGTTCACTTTTTATTATATTTTTATTAGTTTTTATGCAAAATTCACATTTCTGGACTTTACTATGAGTTTGTGTGTTTTTTTGTTATTTCAGGTATTTTCTGGCTGAAATTGAGGGACCTGAACAAAAGTCTGATTCAGAGGTTGAGAAAGGACTGCAGATGCTGTTGGATTCTGATCTCACTGCACTTGAAATGGATTTTCTGGAGCTACAGAAGCCCAATTGGAGCGCTCTCAATTGTGTTGGAAAGTAGACATCCTGGGCTTTCCAGCAATGTGTAATAGTTTATACTTTGCTTGAGATTTGATGGCCCAAACTGGCGTCCAAACGTCACTCAGAGACCCTTTTTCTAGAGTTAAACGCCCAAACTAGTACCAAAGCTGGCGTTTAACTTCAAGAATGGCCTATTCACATGAAAGCTTCAATGCTCAGCCCAAGCACACACCAAGTGGGCCCTGAAAGTGGATTTCTACACTATTTGCACTTAGTTACTCATTTTCTGTAAACCCAGTTTACTAGCTTAGTATAAAAACTCATTTTAGGGATTTATTTAGTATCTTTTGTCTTTGGACCATAGTTCCACATTTCGGGAGGCTGGCCATTCGACTATGCCTGAACCTTGTTCTTATGTATTTTCAACGGTGGAGTTTCTACACCTCACAGATTAAGGTGAGGAGCTCTGCTGTTCCTCATGAATTAATGCAAAGTATTATTGTTTTTCCTTCAATTCACGCCTACTTCTTCTCCAAGATATACTCTCGTACTTAATTCAGTTAAGTCAAGACTGAAGGGGTGATCCGTGACAATCACCCACTATCTTCAGTAATCGCTTAGCCAAGATCCGCATGCCTGACAACCACAGCGGTTTACATGATGTTCAACGTAGTCATTGGACACCAGCTGGAGTATATTCTCTTGGGTTTTCAATCAATGATTCAAATTCTCTCTCCTGACAACATATCATCTGAATCTGAGATTAGAACCTTCGTGTTATAGGCTAGAACAATAGACAGCCTTCTTGAGATCCGGAAAGTCTAAACCTTGTCTGTGATATTCTGAGTAGGATCTGAGAAGGGATGACTGTGAAGAGATTCAAACTTGCGAATGTTGGGTACAGTGACAGTGTGCAAAAGGATAGAAAGATCCTATTCTGACACTAGCAAGAACCAACAGATGATTAGCCATGCGGTAGCTGTGCCTGGTATTTTTCATCCGAGACGAGAAATCCGATAGTTGATTAGCCGTACAGAAACCGTAGAGGACCATTTTCACTGAGAGGATCATACAGCTTGCCATGGAAGGGAGTATGTATGATTGGATAAAGGCAATAGGAAAGAAGAGGTTCAGAGGTAACAAAGCATCTCCAAACGCTTATCTAAAATTCCCACCAATGTGTTACATAAGTATCTCTATCTTATTTTATGTTTTATTTATCTTTTATTTATTAAATTTTCATAACCATTTGAATCTGCCCGACTGAGATCAACAAGATGACCATAGCTTACTTCAGGCCGACAATCTCCGTGGGATCGACCCCTTACTCACGTAAGGTATTACTTGGACGACCCAGTGCACTTGCTGGTTAGTTGTATCGGAGTTGTGAATCACGATTTAGTGCAACCAAGTTTTTAGCGCCATTGCTAAGGAGCGAACAATTCCGTGCACCAAGTTTTTGGCGCCGTTGCCTGGGATTGTTCGAGTTTGGACAACTGACGGTTCATCTTGTTACTTAGATTGGGTAATTTTATTTTATGTTTAAGCTTTATTTTTCATTTTAATTCTCGAAAAAAAATTAATAAAATCATTAAAACCAAAAATATTTTGTGTTTCTTGTTTGAGTCTAGAGTCAAATTTTAAGTTTGGTGTCAATTGCATTCTTTTAATTTTCTTAAAATTTTCAAAAACTCATGCATAGTGTTCTTCATGATCTTTAAGTTGTTCTTGGTAAGTCTCCTTGTTTGATATTTTAATTTTCTTGTTTTTTTGCCTTTTATTATTTTTCATATGCATTTTTGAATTCTTAGTGTTTAAACATTGGAAATTCTAAGTTTGGTGTCTTGCATGTTTTTCTTTCATTAAAAAATTTTAAAAATATGTTCTTGATGTTCATCATGATCTTCAAAGTGTTCTTGGTGTTCATCTTTGCATTCAAAGTGTTCTTGCATGCATTATTTGTTTTGATCTTCAATTTTCATGTTTTAAGTCTTTTTGTTATTTTTCTCTTTCCTCATTAAGCAAGTGAGGGAAACCAGAATTGACATGCTGATGAAGGAGTACGAAATGTTCAGTATGAAGGAGGATGAAAGCATCGATCAAATATTCGAAAGGTTCTCAATAATCATCAATAATCTGGACACCATGGAAAGGAACTACTCTGAAGAAACTCTAGTAAGAAAGATTCTGGGAAGTCTTACTAAGAAATGGAAGTGAAAGCACAGCCATCTCCGAAAGGAATGATTTGATCAAAATCACTTATGATGAGCTAACAGGGAAGCTGCTGGCCTATGAAACCACTCACATGTCTCAAGACAAAGATGACAAAAAGAAAAGTATAGCACTAAAATCAAGAATGACATCCTAAGGAGAAGAATCTGATGACAGTTTCTCAGATGAAGAAATGGTGCTCTTTGCAAGAAAAAGGAGAAGACTACTAAGATACAAAAGCAAAGGCAAAGGATGCTCTTCATCCAAAGACGTCAAGAAAGATCAAGTCAAGTTCACATGCCATCACTGCAAGGAACCTGGTCACTTCAAGTCAGATTGCCCTCAACTTAAGAAAGGCAAAAAATCTAAGAAAGACAAAAATAAAAGGTGATGATGGCAACATGGGAGGACATGGAGAACGACACCAGCTCAGAGAGCTCAGATCAAGAAGCTCAACTATGTCTGATGGCAGATCATAATGATGAAGAGGAGGTAGATCTCTCTGACTTATCTATTGATGAACTGCACTACATTATCAAAGACATTTCTGTGAACTCTAAGAAACTTTTGGATAAGTATGCAAAATGTAAGAAAGAAAATGAGGCATTGAGGACAGAAAATGATCTTCTTTTGAAAAAGCTTAAGGCAAATGAATCTGGTAATGAAAAGTTTTTAAAAGAAGAAAATAGTACCTTGTGAGCTGAATTAGAAAAATTCAAACTCAAGCCTGAAGTTACTGCTTCCACTGATTTGATTTCTAAAAACAAAAAGCTGAATGAACAAAAAGAATTTTGAATGAAGATTTAGCAAAGTTTGTTCAAGGTTCTCAAAATCTGAACAAACTGCTTGCTTGTCAAAGGTTTGGGTTTGAAAAATCTGGACTTGAATTCAAAGAGGAAAATAAATTTGTTTTCAAATCAAACTTTCAAAAATCAGAATCCTCCTCTTCCAAGTCTTTCAAACCAAAAGGATTCAGCAAAACCCAGAAATGAGTGGGCAAGAATCATTGCTACAAGTGCAATAGAAATGGTCATGATCCTCCTCAATGTTTCATCTTTCTTAAGTCTTTTGGTAATGATAGTAAATTATATAAAGTTGTTCATGATTTCAATGTTCTTGGGCAACCAAGAAGATTTCACATCAAAGGATCCAAATGGATTTGGATACCTAAGGTTAGTTGAAGAACATGCAGGTTTGCCTTACATTCAAGAAGAAAATGGACATGTGGTATCTTGATAGTGGATGTTCAAGGCATATAACTGGATTTCTTCATTAAACTCAACAAGTATAATGGAGAATTTGTCACTTTTGGAGATAATAGGTAAAATAATTGTCATTGGTAAGGTTGGCAAAGATTTTTCAACTTGCATTGATAGTGTCTGTTTAGTTGATGGGTTAAAGCATAATCTATTGAGCATAAGTCAACTGTGTGATATTGGATATGCTGTAACCTTTAGGAAATCTGATTGTAGAGTCATAAATGAGAAAACAAGGGCTGTTTTATTTGTTGCTAAAAGAAGTGACAATGTTTATGGTATCACTCTAGATTATCTAAAAGTTCAAAATGTAACTTGTTTCTCTTCAATGGAATCTGAAAAATAGATGTGGCATAAGAGGTTAGGACATGCTAGCATGTTCCAAATCTCTAAGCTTGTAAAGAGAGGCTTAGTTAGAGGTCTTTCTAATATAAAATTTGATAAGGACATCATTTGTGATACTTGTCAAACGGGTAAACAAATTAAAACCTCTTTCAAACCCAAGGAAGATGTCTCTACTAAGAAACCATTGGAGTTGTTGCATTTTGATTTGTTTGGACCCAACTAGGACTCAAAGTATTGGAGAAAAGAGTTATTGCATGGTAATTGTGGATGACTATACTAGATTTGGCTGGGTGTTCTTTCTTGCTCATAAACATGAAGCCTTTTCTGTTTTTGAGAAATTCAGCAAAAAGATTCAAAATGAAAAAAGTTTAAAAATTGTTTCAATTAGAAGTGATCATGGTAAAGAATTTGAAAATCAATACTTTGAATCTTTTTGTGATGAACAAGGCATATCACATAACTTCTCTTGTCCAAAAACACCTCAACAAAATGGTGTTGTGGAAAGAAAAAATAGAAGTTTACAAGAAATGGCTAGAGCTATGTTATGTGAATATGAAATCCCCAAGTTCTTATGGACTGAAGCTGTGAATACAGCTTGCTATGTTTTAAATAGAACCATCATTAGGAAGCTTTTGAAGAAAACCCCATATGAACTTTGGAGAGGGCATCCTCCCAATCTTAGTTATTTTCATGTGTTTGGTTGCAAGTGTTTCATTCTAAATATCAAAGAAAATTTAGGAAAATTTGATCCTAAAACACATGAAGGAATTTTTCTGGGTTATTCCACAAATAGCAAGGCCTATAGAGTTTACAGCAAGAACTCCAAAACTGAAAACCATGCATGTCACATTCTGTGAGTCTAAAAATATTCCCAGTGTTTGCATTGATGATAGTCCAGGTTTTGAAGCTGAATTACCAAAGAATACTGAACCAGTTCCACAAAATCCAAGTTCTCATGAAGTTGCACCTGTTAGCAGCAAAAATTCCAATTCTACAGGAGACAATTTGGAATTATCTCCTGTCGTAACTGAAAACACTAATGCAAAGGATATTGTTGATCAAGAGGAACTTGAATCCTCAACTCAAATCAGAAGGCCCAGGGAATGGAAATTTCTGAAAAATTATCTTGAGAAATTCATAATTGGTGATCCCTCCAAAAGTATTTCAACAAGGTCATCTTTGAAAAGAGCTGAATCCAACAACTTAGCTCTTTTATCAAAGATTGGACCTCAAAACATCTAAGAAGCTCTTGCTGATCCTTCTTGGGTATTAGCTATGGAGGATGAATTGCAGTAGTTTTTGAGAAAAATCAGGTCTGGTCATTAGTGCCTCACCTAATTGGAAAGAAAGTCACGGGCACTAAATGAATTTTCAGAAACAAACTAGGTGAAAATGGATCTATAGTCCGAAACAAAGCTAGATTGGTTGGTCAAGGATATGATCAAGGGAAGGGATTGATTTCGATGAATCCTTTGCACCTGTAGCTCGAATGGAAGCCATCAGATTACTCCTTGATTATGCAGCTCATTGTGGCTTCAAGCTATTCCAAATGGACGTAAAGTGTGCTTTCCTCAATGGCATAATAGATAGAGAGGTTTATGTGGCTCAACCACCTGGGTTTGAAAACAAAACATTTCATGACCATGTTTTCAAACTAGCTAAAGCCTTATATGATTTAAGTTAAGCTCCTAGAGCTTGGTATGAGAGGCTTAGCTCATTTTTATTGAAAAATAACTTTCAAAGAAGAGCCACTGACACCACTTTATTTATTAGGAATTTCATGATCATTTTATTCTTGTGCAAGTTTATGTTGATGATATTATATTTTGTCCAGCTAATGAGGATTTATGTGCAGATTTTGCTAAGCTTATGACCAATGTATTTGATTGAGCATGATGGGAGAGCTCAATTTCTTTCTAGGCTTGCAAATCAAGCAAACTACAGAAGGCATATTCATCCATCAAGAAAAATATGCAAAGGAACTTGTCAAGAAGTTTGGGCCGGACTATGCTAAGCCAATGGGAATCCCCATGCATCCTAATATCAAGCTTGATAAGGATGAACATGGTAGAGATGTTGATGAGACACGCTATAGAGAGATGATTGGATCTTTGATGTATCTAACCTCCTCAAGGCCTGATATCATCCAAAGTATTGGAGTTTTCTCAAGGTTTCAAACAAAGCCTAAGGAGTCCCATCTCTTAGCTGTCAAGAGGATCATCCGATATATACTTGGTACCATTGATTATGGGTTATGGTTTCCTAAGACTGATTCATTTCAATTAGTAGATTTCTGCGATGTAGATTTTGCTGGGGATAGAATTGATAGAAGAAGCACAAGTGGCATGTGCTGCTTTCTTGGGAAATCTCTCATTGTTTGGTCTAGCAAGAAGCAAGTTGCAGTGGTACTTTCAACAGCCAAAGCTGAGTATATTGCAGCCTCCTCTTGTTGTTCTCAATTATTATGGCTGAAAACTTAACTAGCTGACTATAAACTGAATGTCTCTAATATTCCCTTATTTTGTGACAATATGAGTGCTATTAATATTTCCAAAAACCCTGTTTTGCACTCAATAACAAATCACATTGAAGTTCGATTTCATTCTATAAGAGAACATGTGCAAAATAGAAATTTAGATATTCAGTTTGTTAACTCTGAAGGTCAGTTAGCTGATATTTTCACCAAACCATTGATAGAGGAGAGGTTCTGCAAGTTACAAACTGAACTGGGCATTCTAGCTTCATCTTTGTTTTCTTAATGATTCTGATCATGAGATCTTTTATGTTTTGTCTCATAAATCGCCGTGACATTTTTTTTGGCGGGTGATAAGTAAAATTCACTAAGTCACTATGAAGCTACTGGATTCAAATCTGACCTTAAAGAATGATGGACCTTTAAGGTGCTGGAGCAGTTCACGACAAATGGGCTTTCTTTACTAAATCCATTCGACCCATTTCATTGTTGCTTTTTCATTTTTTTGGCATTAAGTTTTTTACTCATTTTGGGCCTCATTTAAACTTATTTTCAAATCCACTTTTGTTTTCTTTTGTTCTTTCTAAACGTACGAAGGTTACAGCTGTAACTTTCAAAATGTTTTCAAAGTTTGGATTTTTATCTTTTCAAGGTGCAACCTTTACACTCCTCTAAGCCTATATTAACTTCCCACTACATGCATCCATTCACACTACTCTCTCCACTCTTTCATTTTCTCCGAACCAGTGCTCTATAAATATGGCACGAAAGAAGAGAGCTGCCCACAGAGGCTCCCATAGTGACACCCACCATTCTGATCACATACATTCTTCTCCCTCACAATCACCTACTCATTCTTCACCTTCATCACCACCAAACCCTTATCCTGATATGGCCTACACTAAGACCACTGCTCGTCACCCTAGCGTTGCTCCTCGCCCTCCTCATCCTCCTCTGCCAAACACGTCTCAGCCTAGTTCATCCAAACCCAGTTCTTCCCGAGGAAAGAGGCTTCTTCACGAAGATGAAGAGAATCCCCCACACAGACTCGCCATACTTGCGGTACAGTCATTGACTTTCATCTTTGTCCTGTTGCTGAACCTAGACTCTCCAATCCTATTGCTTACAAGTCCTTTTATGCTGATTTTCCTGATGAGTCTTATGATCGTCGCCGTTTTCAATCTCTCATGAACTACCTGTTTTTCTGCAAAGATATTTACAAACATACTCTCTGTTCCTCTAAGCTTGTCAATCTAGACAAACTCCGTAGGAAAGGTCTGAACTTTATCCCATTGATTGCATGTCAAGGTTGGACACCCATATTGTTCATCAAAGAGAAAATTTACCCTGATTTGGTAAAACAGTTCTACAGCAACATGTCCTACAAAGAAGGGAGAATCGCTTCTTTTGTTAAAGGCAAAGTGATCATTCTTGACAAATATCACCTAGGCAAAGCCTTAGATTACCAGGACTGAGGACCTGATGTCTACACCTCTGGTAAGTGGAACGATCGCTCAATGTCTCTTACTTTGATGCCCTAAGCACTGTCTGCATCAATATCCCTCTCTTTGAAGGTAACACTCCTACTCATAAGTCTTTAGGTCTAGTCCATGCCCAGCTGCATCGGATTATAAATCACATCATTTTACCTCAGAGCAGCTCTTTTCAACGTGTCTCATTTTGTGACACACTGGTTCTGTATGCACCTCTTTCAAAAATTTTCATTTCTTTTGCTTACTTGCTTGTGAGACATATGCATGCTTGTGTCAGTACCAAAAATGCTTTACCATATGGCATGCTTCTTACAAAAAATTTTCAATATTACAATGTTGATTTTGGGGTTGAAATTGCAAAAGATTGTAACTCATATATCAAAGGGGGTGGTGTAGTAAAGAAAATAGCTCCCAGGCGTCACCAAACTGATGACAGCACTAATGTTCCCTCTGTTGATGAGGATCCTCTGATTTCCCCTTCCACCTCTACTACGATCAAGGTCATGACCTACATTCTGAAGAATGTGCTTGAAGAATTCATCAATATGATAGACCTTCTTCTCACTCATGGTGCCGAGCGCAAAAGAAACTAAGTGTTGGAGGAAAATGCTCTCAAGAAGACCAAGGGAAGGATTCGAATTCTGAGAGACTTTGTGGAGGATATCGAGGTTGGTCTCACCACTTCTGACAATGAGGGGGAGGATGATGGAACCTCCGATGAATCTAACTCTGATGCCTAGCTCATTTTATCTCATCTGTGATTATGACTTAGTTTACTTTTGAACTTGTTTCATTTTTTTGGATGACTGTAAAGACTTTAACTACTCTGCTACTTAAACTATATGTACCAGCCACTAACAGATTTTGTGCAGATTATTTTCCTTTCCTCCCTTGATGACAAAAAGTGGAGAAAAGAAAAGGAATGCTAGCTTTGGCTTAGGGGTCAATAGTGATAGTTAAGAACAATGATGCTCTGTGGTACTACAATTAACTTAATTTGTCCTGTGTTGTGTATCATGCCTAGTGTTAATTGCTCTATATTATTATTACTGTGATATATTGCTTGGAAATTTTGGTCCTGGCTGTTTTTAAGATTTGTTCAGGTAAAGATGTAAGCCATGATCAAGGGGGAGTAATGCTAGCATTAAGGGAGAGCAACTCATAATCCAAATGTCACCAAAGGGAAGTGTTCGTAACCCATTCAAATTAGTTTTAATTTCCCTATTTTATCATGTTTGTCATCACGGGGGAGATTGTTAAGTCTAGTTTGATTTTGGGTTAATTTATGATGACAAACATTTACTTGGGTTGAAAGCCCAATATTGTTTGATGAGTATTTTTATTGTTGCAGGCCTAAGTATCCTAGTTCATGCTGCATCAGCCCATCACAGCAAATAGAAGAACAACTCACTTTGTTCTTTGGTGCTGTAAACAAGTCCAACACTTTCCATAGCACCGTTCAGCAAATTAAATGATTATGTATTTGCTGAAAGCAAATGAGGACAGCTGGAAAAAAGCAAGGACAGGTGTGGCTCTGTAAAAGCAAAGAAGGACAGCTGCTACACTCCACTAACCCAAGGATAAACAGTAAAGCAAAGTTCAAAAATGGAAGAGCAAAACACAAACTTGCTAAGCAGCAGAGGTAGTGGTAAAGCTCCTCGTATAGTAGAGATAATGGATCAGGATGAAAAAGGAGAGCATACCAAGGAAGAAGGCCAAGCAAAGGACATCAGAGGTAGTGGTCGAGCTCTTCATCGAGCAGAGGTAGTGGAGCATGATGAAGAAGGACTACAGCCAGCTGTGACAGCTCCAACGAGCAGCTGGTACAAGGAAATGGAAGAGGCAAAAATGAAGGCATGTTGAAGATATATAACAAGCCTCATTCCATCATTTCAAAGCAAGAAAGAGAGAGCACACACTCAGAGAACCATCTCTAATATAGAGCTGGAATCTTTTTCTTCTACTCAAGCTTAATTTCTGATCTTTCTGTTATGGCTATCTTGTGTCATTTTATGTTTTGAAAAAAGGCTAATCTTGTGAGGTTGAAAAGCCAATGAGTGAAAAGGCAAGAGTGATGCAAAAGAGCTACTGATTTCCGATGTAATTTTGGTTTTTGAACTAGTATTAGTTCCCCTTTCCAAGTTGGGTTAGCACTTGGGGAGATTGAATCTGTTTGATTCCCCTTCCTAGTTGGGACAGCACTATGGAAAGCTAAGCTTTGATGATGAAAGCTTAGGGGGTAGATACTAGTTGAATTAGGGAGAAATTCAATAGTATTGGTATATGTAATATGTGAATGATTAGTGAAAATTCCACCATGGTTTGTGGTAGAGAATGGACGTAGGATTCATTGTACAAAGAATTCGAACCAGGATACATGCTGGTCTTCATCTTCTCCTCCCTACTCTTTTCTAGTTCTGTGTATGAGATAATTTCAAATAATCTCCTGCAACTCAAACTACAGCATAAATAGAGTTTGGAACTTTAAGTTTTAAGCCAACTTGATTCACCCCCTTCTCAAGTTCAACTAGAACCATCAGCGTTCCATCCAAATGTTCCAAATCACTGCAAAGAATCCAGTCAACTACCTCTTCTGCTCCTCTTTTCTATTAAGCATGCCAATCCAACTCTCAAACAGACCTTTAATGGTTCCTAGGATTGCCCAATTTTTATGAAGGCACCTCAACCACGCACACCACATCTTCCAAGTAAACTCACAAAAAAAAAAAACAGATGATGAACAGATTCTATCTCTTTTTTACACAGGACACAGATATTGTTACTCTGCTGGATGACGCCTAATCTACTTAGCCTCTCTTTAATATTCACCCAACCAACTAGAATAAACCATCCAAAAAGCTCGATTCTTGGAGGTACCAACCCTTTCCAAATAACACTTGTGAAACTATAGCTCGTAATCACTTGTGAAAGAGTCTCTGATTGCAGCACTTGCACCAAAGAGTTAGTAGAAAAAATACCTTTATTATCAAATTTTCAAACAAGACTATCCTCTCTACCAGTTGATAGTTTCACTAACCTTAACCTCTCATGAAGTTGATGAACCAGTTCCAACTCCCACTGAAATAATTTTCTCCGCCACTAAAAATTCTAAATCCACTCTAACCCATCCCAAAACCCACAATCTCCTATCATAGATCCTTCTTGGTTTGAAATAGAGAAAAGCCTTGAAAAACTCACTTTCAAAGGACCACCTTAAATCTAATTATCTTCCCAAAACATAGTTTTCCTACCATCCCCTACTTCCATCACCATGCCACTAATAATTTTATCTTTCACCTGTTGTTCTTTTATATTCAGCTGATAGATGTCTTCCCACGGGCCACCCTTTACTGGTAGAGGCTGATTTGATAACCGTATATTAGGATTCAAATTATTACAAGAACAAACAATCTTTTTCCACAACGGACATTCCTTTTTTGAAAAATGCCACCACCACTTGAACAAAAGCGCTGTGTTCTTGAGCACTGCATCCCCAACTCCCAAATCTCCCGTCTTTTTTGGTGCCTGAACCACCTCCCACTTCACTAGAGTTATACCATAGTTTCCATCCTCCTTACACCCACATAAACCTCCTCTGCAATGTAATCAACTTGTCAGCCACTGCTTTTGGCATCTTATAAAGGCTAAGGTAATAGATTGGTAAGCTATTTAACACCGATTTGATGAGAACTAACTTCCCAGCTTTGTTTAGAATCTTTGCTTTTCACAAGCTTAGCTTCTCTTCCACCTTATCAATGATCGGTTTCCAAGTTTTCACCAAACGCGAATTCACCCCTCAAGAGATTCCAAGATAAATGTCAAAGTAGTTCGGATCACTCACACGTATACACGCTAGTGTATGCAATATGTCATTGATGATGATTACTCTTTTAAGAGCAAGATTACAAGAAGTATTAGAGGTTAGTAAATTTTGTGATTTATAGTTATCAATTAGTTATTATTAGTATTTTTAATAATATAAAATTATATTTAATGATATGAAATTACTCATTTTTTTTATGATTAGCTGACTAATTTTTAATAAAAATATTCATCCGCTGGACTTTCTCAATATATAAATGAAACCATCTTGATGATCACCATATAGCAAGCCTGTTAATTTTGAATATAGATGACTGATAATAAGGTGCATAATTAGTCTCTAGTATATAAAATGGGCTCCGAAAATCTTGCTATAAAAAGATAAGTAAAACAGTAATAATACAGAGTCAACATAATTTATTTTTTTTAATATTTAATTATTAGTATACTTTTGTGAGATGATATTAAAAAAAAATTAAATATACTAATAGAATATATGTATTAGCAAAAATTATTGATCAATATAAATAAAATTGATTTTGAAAATTTTTCTAAAACAAAATACATTGTACATGGGATTACAAGTTTTTGAGTGGCGTTATATATATTTGTGAAGTGCCTAATATATTTGGACTTTTTGTTTCGGCCAAATAATTAATATATTGTTAAAAAGTAGACATACACGTGGTAGAAGCTTTATTCCCTAACTTAACTGGAGGAAAAGCTATGGTAAGGTGATTTGACAAATGCAAATTATAAGTTAGTTTAGGTTCAATTACTTTAGGCTTAGGTGACACGACTTTGACAACGTGAAAATCCAGTTATACAATGTGAACCTTGTGCGATAAACCGATCTCCACCCAAAAACAGATTTGACATGCCATTTTGAAGTTGGAGTAGGAGTAGTGATCCCTTAAGTGTGTGTACAACATTCATATCATCATTGATCAAATGAATAACAATCCACATTGTAAGGCACATATTTGCACGATGCATAATGTTATAAATGTCCAACTACTACCATAGGGGTATTCAATTTGATAATAAAACGAATCATAAAACATGTATACTTTGATCTGTGATCTTAGAATTTTCTTTTATATATTTTCTTTTCTTTTTTAATTAAAAAAGTAAAACTTTTTTTTAGTGCGTGCATAAACAGAATGCACAAATGTAACAATAATTTTCCAGAAAGATCGATTAAAAATATCTTTAAAAGGGTCCAACAGCAAAAACAACACAAATATTTAATATAAAAACAATATAAAAGTACTCATAAAATAATATAACAGTAATAATGAGCAAACAAATATATTAAGTAAAGCAACAATAAAAACATACTGATATTTTAACATAGAAAATTCCCCTTAATATAAGAGATGAAAACCACGAGTCATCCATACTAATCAAATAGCTCTATTGTAATACTTTATCACACTAAATTTCACCCTGTAGCCGTGAAACAAAAGCAATAAAACATTACGGTAATTCTAAAACACCATATAAAGTATATAGTCAAAAGATAATATAACTAGAAATCCGATGAAAGGAATAAAGGATCAAAGAGTCATAGATTATAGATACAAAGCACAAAGCATACACACACGATAACTACACGTGTTGGCACGAAAAGGACAAAGCAGAATATATATATATAGTTTATGCCGACTAGTTTAAACCTAATACAATAAAGTTTTGATAATAAAATAGCTTACATCCTATCTCTCAAGGTTTTCCGAAATAAAACCTCTAAGGCATCGAAATATAATAATTCAAAAATGAGAGAACTACTAGCAAAATAAAATATAAAACAAAGCTGAATCATTCTTCGCTCTGTCACCACATCCATAAACCCACCGAGATGGGTTGCGACCTGCATCTGAAAAATAACAACAATATATGGTATGAGAATCGGAGGTTCTCAATATGGTAACAGTGCCCAATAGATACGATATAAGATTCCGAGACACCAAAAACAATTCTAGAACTTCACATCGATAACAGGATATTCAAACTTAATGAAATATAAATAAAGTAAACCATAAACAAGGTAATCTAACTTAAAGGGTTTCTAACTAATACTAGTCACCGCTGTCCCATAGCCTTCACCAGCCTATTCTCGATGTGATCCCATCGCCACCACTCACCGAGCCTCCTCAATCCCAGCAGAAAACACAGGTAATGCAAACAAGTAAAACACAAGTAATATACATATACAACAAGTAGAACAAATAGCAAGTAGGCATGTGATTCATTTAGGCATAATGAAGTTAAGAAAAGCAAACAAGCATATAGAAGGTGCATATGATGAATTCCTATCCTAATTGGCTCGTGATATCACTTGTCGGTTCAACTGCCAACCCGACACATTCTTTCGAATGTAGCCTTTCTACCACGCCAGGGATATAGTGACATGCATACTATTTCTTGGCACTTCCTAGTGTATAATGTCCAGCACTTTTTCTTGTGCCCCCTGGATATAGTGCCTGACACACTCTTTTGGGTTATAGTGCCCGAGTTCACTCTTGCGGTAGAGAAGGTTATGTGAGGGGGAGACTGCCACAGTCCTCAAATCTGAATGTAGGCGGGAGACTACCACGACCCTTATGCCAGCGCTGCTACCTCAACAAGCGGGATTAACCACCATCCTTGCTAGGCGCATAGAAACTTACTAGATCTCAACACATCAATAATAAAATATCCATCTCAATTATTATTGCTCATAGCATAAGTTCACTTACCTCTTTCCAAGTTCCAAGTTCATCTTAACCATCATCAAACTCTCAAATTCTCAAATTCATCACCAATATAGTACCCCCACCAATTCACCCAACTAGTCCATCCACAGTACTTCAGAAAACTAAGTCTCCATATTCTAAACTAATAACAGAAATATCTAATTCTTAAGTCATTTAACTCATCTTCAATAATCTTAGAGTCTAATTACTAGTTAGGAGTCTTAAACAACAATTAAAGAAGTTTAGAAAGCTAGATAATCAGTTGAAATTGCAAGAAAATAAGTTTTTAGCAAAACAAGGGTCTCGCGTACGCAAGCCCCCTGTTCGTATACGCATGTGCGTCATTTGGCCAAGGTCGCGTATGCAAGCTACGTCCACGTACTCGAGTACTGGAAACAGCAAAGGAGACCTGCGTTGCGTGCAACATGATACCACACATGCCTGTATAATGCCACGCTCACATATGCATGCATTGCCCGCGTACACGAGATCACTTGGCAGTGGCCGACATCCGTATCGCGTGCACTGTTCCGCATACGCATGCCCTGATAGACTTAGAAAAATTTCAGAAGCTACAGAAATCAAATTTTTATACCGAACTTCGAACACACATAACTTTTCCGTTTTAAAATATTTTTCATCCGTTCTTTAAACGTCTTAAAGCTCTCGAACCTAACTTTCATTGAAAATAACTTTCATCAAAATTAAGGATCCAAAGTCGAAGTTATGCCCTGTCAAAGTTCATCAAAAATAAGATTTTTACCAGACAAGATTCCCTAGTTTTTCAAAACTTCAACCCAAACCCAATTCAAACATATTCAAAATCATTATCAAAACACTACCACACACTATAATTTACTACGCAATTGCACTTCAAGCATTTCCACACCTATTTCACTTAATTTTCCCTCTTCTCTCCATAGTTCAACAAAATCCACGATTCCCAAACTAAGATTCCAATCTCAACAATTTTCGCACTAACTCAACTCTTCATATACATCATTCATCACACATCATTATAAGCATGCTCCAACACATACAATTTTATTCAATCTCCATCAAGATACATATATCACAAACACAACTCAACAAACATTCATTCAGTTCAATCCTATCCTAAGGTCCACTAGCCTAAGTTTCACAAAACATTACATATTACCTAAAGAAAATCGAAACCACACCTTGGTCGATTCCCACCACGGTCAAAACACCGAAACAAGGCCACCAAGCTTAATCCGAAAGCTCCAAACTCAAGCTCAAAAATCCAAGTAGCCAAAACAACTCCAATAACCACCAAACCTCAATCTAACATCATATAATATACCAAAATCAACACTAGGGCTAACCAAATCATCAAACCACAAGGGTTTTAAAGAAACTTACCTTGTTCGATGGTATTAGGGGCAAAATCCAATAATAACCCAAAGCTAGATCACCCATAAATAACCAAAATTACAAAATCTACCAAAAAACAAAACCCAAAAATGAAAAATTGTTAGCACAGGAAACTAGAGTATAGATTTCAAGATTCTTACCATTTTATTTAGATAGAAATAACGAGCTTGGCGAGAGCTATGCGTGGTCACAAATGGCACGTGAATCGGGGCCTCGTAGCTCAAGTTACAAGCAAATGAAGAAGGAAGTGAATAGTGTCACTTCTTCTTCCTCTCCTCTCACTTGGCAGCTGCTAGGTTAGTGTATTGTGATGTTATGAGGCTGAGTGGCCTCTAAATGGTGCTTATATATGTTGGGCTTAGGCCCAGTCCATTTCGTTTAGTATTTTTGGTCCATTTGGCCCAACTTTGGGTCAAAACCTTTACAATTAGTACCCTGTTTTCAATTCTAAATGTTTTTCTAAGTTTTTCTAATGTTTTATTTTCTCTCACGCAGTACTGGACAAACTTAAGCCGGTACCTCCGGCTAATTTACCGGTACACATTTTTAATTTTCATAAAAAAATCTATTTTTCCACTTGAAAAAATCTAATGGATCTAAATCTCACCTTTAAATTTTCTAATTAACATTTCTAAATTTCAGAACCTATTTAGAGCAATTAAATTATTATTTTTATTTTATCAAAGCATTTAGTTTGATTCCAGTTCTTAGATCTACTATAATCAAATATGAGGTACAAGAGAGTCTTAAACAAAGTACAAATTGTGCATACAATCAGCCAAAACACCAAAGCTTACAAATGAGTAACAAAAAGATGAAAAATATCCAAAATTAAAGTTGTTGTTTGAAGCTATTTTCTCTCACTATAGACTTTCAAACAATATCTTTACCGTCCTGAATGAAGAACAAGATGAGGTGAACTCGCAATCCAAATTTCAGGCCGATCCAATGGTGAACGAATGAGAAACTTCTGTTTGAAATCTGCTGCTTTGTATAAAAATGGAAATTTTGTTTTTCCTTTTCTCTCTTATTTTGTGGCTACCCTCTCTCACTCTCAATTGACCCAAAAAAGTTTGATTAGGATAGTGACATAAGGGTGTAAGGGGACACCCCAAAAAATTGGACTTGGGCCTCACAAAGGAGAGAAAAATCCAACAAAGCTCCCCCTTCTCGACTAGGTGGAGGCCCTCGCCATCTCGGCGATCAAACAACATGTTTTAAACTTATCTCTTGGTAATGATTTTGTCATCATATCAATACCATTATTATCAGTGTGAACTTTCTCATGTTCCAACAACTTGAAATTCAACACATCCCGTATCTAGTGATACCTAACATTGATATGTTTAGATCTTGCATGAAAGGTAGAATTCTTTGCAAGATGAATAACACTTTGACTATCACACAAGAACACATAACGGCCTTGCTTGAAACCAATCTCTCCAAGAAATTTTTTCATCCACAATAATCCTTTACATGCTTCAGTTGTTGCAATAAACTTTGTCTTTGTGGTAGAAAGTGCAACAGACTTCTGTAGCTTTAACTGCCATGGAATAGCTTCCCTTGCAAATTTGACCAAATAACCTAAAGTAGACTTTTGAGAATTAACGTATCTTGCCATGTGTGTATCAGTAAATCCAACTAGTAAAGGTTTCTCATCACCAAAACTCAAACTCAAGTTAGTTGTATCTTTTAGATATCTCATAATCCATTTAACAACATTCCAATGTTCTTTACCTAGATTAGAGAGGAAATGACTCGCAGTACCAAATGCATGAGCAATGTCTGGTCTAGTGCACGCCATAACATATATCAAGCTTCCAACAGCTGAGGCATAAGAAATTTCATCCATTACTTGTTTTTCCTTATCAGTAGCTGGACACTGCTTGGTACTTAACTTAAAATGAGGAGCAAAAGAACTAGCAACACATTTGGCATCATTCATACCAATCCTTTGAAGACACCTTCTTTATGTACATTTTCTATGACAAATAAAGCTTTTTGAAATCTCTATAATAAGTAATAGTCATACCCAAAATCTGTTTGAGAGGACTCAAGTCCTTCATAGCAAAGAACTTGCTTAACTGTTTCTTTAACTCATTAATCCTCAAAGCATTATTGCCTACAATCAAAATATCCTCCACATAAAACAAAAGAATGATAAAATCACCATCAGAAAACTTTTCACAAATACACAATGATCTGAAGTTGTCTTATGGTAACCATGCTCCTCATAACAGATTCAAATTTCTTGTACTATTGTCTCAGAGCTTACTTCAACCCATAAAGACTCTTCTTAAGCTTACACACAAGGCCTTTCTTTTCTTTAACAACAAAGTCCTCTGGCTGTTCCATGTAGATTTTTTTGTCTAAATCACCATGAAAAAAAGTTATCTTCACATCCATTTGCTTAATCTCCAGATCAAGATAAGGTGCTAATCAAAGTACAGCACGAATGGATGACACTCTCACAATAGGAGAAAAAATCTCCTCAAAATCAATCTAATCCTAGAGGCATTCCAAAACCCCAACACTTATATCAAAATCCTAGAGTTTTCAATAAACCAGAGTAGGGTAACTATATCTAAGGAATCTAATTTGATTCTTCACTTCTCGTTCTCTGCAAACCTCCAATTTACCATGTGGAACAACCTTTAGCGTCTCCTCCACCAGCATGAGAGATCTCTCAGTAAACACACACAAATATAGTAACAGATACGGCAAATAGATCAAATAGCAGTTAGTTACAAATAAGCAATTAGGCAAGCCAAACAAATGATTACCCAAACAAAACATACAAGTGCATATGATGCATGTCTGTCCTATGGACGATGATATCACTTATTGGTTATACAGCCAAATCCGAAATATCTGGTAGCGAACCCTGGATAGAAACACCACATCGCAGAGCAAGTGGGACTAAGGTACAACCTTTTCATACTACCCGCTTAACCCAAAGCAAGTAGAATGAACCACCACTGAGGCACAACCCTTCCATGCGGACACCTTTATCATACTAAAAATCCCCGATTCTCATTCCATACATATTCTGTTATTTTTCAGATGTAGGATGTGAGGCACCTCACTGAGCATGCTGGAGGCTAACTTTGGAGAACCAGGATCTGTATTTATGTTTTGGGTTTATTTTTAGTTTTATATATATATATTTTGTTCATCTTTTCTTTCAAGACTCCTAGTTAAACTATTCTTTGTATATATATCTATGTACGTATTTTTGTTTTTAGAGGTCGTGACGCCTCACCACCTTTGATTTATGACCTAAGCATAAAGCTTTAAGTGGTAGGGTGTTACACATTTGTTCTTCAAAACTCTCATACCCTTAGATATCTACACTAACTCATAGGTATCATTTTTAAGTAAGAACTTTACTTCTTCTTGTATAGTTTCAAGCCATTGAACTTTTCTTCCATCTTCAATAGCCTCTCCAAAGCATTCAGGTTCTCTCCCATCAGTTAACAAGACAAACTCATGTGGAGACCTTGTGAAAGCTTTGATGCCAGGGCATCTTGGCTAGTTTTACTAGCCATTTTTTGTATGCTTTAGGTTGGTTTCATGCATTTTCTTAGGAAATAAGCAAGTATTTGGTTGAAAATGTAATCATACCATGATTCAAGCAAACATTGTAAATTTTGAATAATTTCATGAGAATTATGCATGAATTGAATGATAAATTGGATGATGCATGATCCCATGATTAAGAGCAAGACTTTTATGCACTTTGTTTGATTAATTTAAGGTAACAAGAAGCATAGAAGAGCCACGTTAGTGTCTACGTTAGTGCCACTAACGTGGCCATTAACATGGAGAAAAAGAGAAGCCCCAATGTTAGTGAGAAAGTTAATGGCATTAACTTTGAAGAAGGAGAGCATGGAACGTTAGTGGTAAAAGTAAGCACCACTAACATTAGCGAAGGACAAGAAGACCCACGTTAGCTTCCACGTTAGTTACATTAACATCGGAACTAACGTGGAAGAAAAGGGAAACACCAACATTAGTGGAAAAGGTGAACGCCACTAACGCTAGCGAAGCAAAGGAAGACCCACGTTACTGGCCACGTTAGTTACACTAACGTGGACACTAACGTGGGCAAAAGTCTCACCTGGCAGCCTGACCATGCCTTCTTCAAACAAGAATAACTTGAGCCACAAAACTCCAAATGAGGTGATTCCAAATGAATTAGAAAGTAGGATTTCAGAGCTTTCCAAGAATATATGGCACTACATGGTGGACACTAAGTTTGAGGGAGAAAACCTGCCCCGAAAGTGCAAAGATGAACATGGTATCAACCTGTAGTAAGGCCAACTAACCTCTTCACCTTCCAAGAAGTGTAACTCGAGCTGTAGAGCTCCAAATGATGCGCTTTTAATAACATTGGAAAGTAGACATCCAGAGCTTTCCAAAAATATATAATAGTATGGGGTGGACATTAATTTTGTGCTCCAGAATCTGGCAATTCTAAGCTCCTGATTTCTAGCGTTATCGTGACTCACGTTTTTCAGGAACGGTAGCGACTATGCCAGCGACCTTGTCCACTTCAAAGGAGCATAACTTGAGTTACAGAGGTCCAATTGAGGTGATTCTAGTTGCGCTAGAAAGATGACATTCAGATCTTTCCAAAGATATATAATAGTTTATAGTGGGCATGAAATTAAAGCACAAACAAAAGGCATCTTTTAAGCCCCAAAAATACCAACTGGGTAGCAAGTGTGACGTTAGCCACACTAACTTCAGCACTAACGCCACACTTGTAGCGTTAGTGTGGCTAACGGAAGCAATGAAGCCAAGTCACCCTGGACCTCAATTTGATTCACTTCTCTTTCAAGGACCACCCAACCTCAAGGAAGCAAGCCAACAAGTGTCAACCAATCAAGGCCACAAGAAGCATCTAGAATAGAAATTTTCATTTAATTGTAACTTGCTTTAAATTTCATTTTGTAATTTAGGAGAGCCTATATAAAGGCCTTAGTTTGTACATTCAAAGAACACTGAATCCGGGGGATTGAAGAGGGGTCTTCGGACTCCCTCCCCCCACACACTTTTCCTTCTCTTTCTTTTCTTTGTACTTTTCATTTATGAATTTGGAAGTTTCAATGTTAGTTTTAATATTCATCTTTACTTTTCTGTACTTTCTTTCTTTTCTATTTTGGTAGAGTAATGATCAACTAACTCTTTTCATTGGGTTAGAGAGCTCTATTGTGATTCAATAGATCAATTGTAGTTCTTATTCTTCTTCTTCTTTCTTTTCTCTTGATTTTACTATAGAGCTTTCGATCTTCATCCAATTGGTTAGCTATCTTGGAAGAGAAGCTCTCCATAATTGGATCTCCTCGGAACCTTGGAAGAGGAATGAGGAGATCATGCTAGAAATGCTCTCTCACATTGGATTAGGTTGGGGGTTGGGCGGATATAGTGACATGTAATCCTCCCAATACTTTGATCTATGAATGTGTGTGGTATAATTAGTGACCAAACTTCATCTCTTCCCATGAGCAATTAAATCAAGAAATTGGGAAATTGTTCAAGCTTAGAGAGATTGGATTGCCAAGGAATTGGGATCCAATCACTTAAGATTGCCAAGGAGATCAATGAATGCATTGATTGAGGAAGAGATGAGAATAAACTTGATCCGGAGGATTGCAATATCTCTTGATCCCAATGTTCATTTTATTTTTAGTTCTTACGTTTACTTTTCTACACTTTATTACATTTCTTTATTTTTTGTGCCACTTACATTTTCCTGTTGTTCATCACTCCAAATCTGATTCGTCTAACTAGGATAATCAATTAACCATTGATTGCTTAATCCGTTAATCCCTGTAGATTCGACCTCACTCTATTGTGAGTTTTTACTTGATGACAAATTCGGTATACTTACCGAAGGGAAATTTGTTGAGGGACAAGTTTCCATGGATCAAGTTTATGGCGCCGTTGTCGGGGATTAATTGTGATTAACAAACTGCCGGTTGATTGATTTACTAGATTAAACACTTTTCTTTTTGTCATTGTTTTCTTTTGTTTCTTTATTTTCTTGTGCTAACTAACTGTTTGTGATATTGCCTCACTGGGAATTTCCTCATCTGTGACAATGGAGATTCTAATTTCTTTTGGTGATTATTGTTTTAGACAGAGCTTTTTGTAGGAAAGAAAGGAGCATCCATCATACTTTTGTCAATCAAATTTCATGGGAAACTCCCCACCACCATAGAATGATTCACTTTACTATGCTCATGGTGGGTGGGAGTATCAAGAACATGAAATGGGGTACTTTCCAGAGCCACAAAATAGTCCATATTTTGGTGAAATTGATCACTACTCAAGTTGTGGCTGGAAAGATCAAAATCAAAGAGATTTCACTCATTCATACCCCATTCATCAAGAGCCATCACCTCTCAATTATACAACCTCACCTCCAAGTTTCAGATGCCTAAATTCTTCATCATTTGAGTATGCTTTAGCACAAAAGTCTATCCCAAATCAATACAATTCATTTTACCATCCACAAAACTCAATCCACTACCTACAAGAGTCATACCACTTTCAAAACACACAACCACAAAACAACCAATTCCATTCACAAGCCAACCCCAACCAATCATTACAACCTACCCAATCTCCTTTAGATAGACTTGCTAGGATGGAACTCATCATTGAAGAACTCAAAAAAAGGAGAGAAGAAGATAGACTCACTAGGATAGAACTCCTCCTTGAAGAAATAATAAAGACAATCGAAGAGGAGAAAATAGCAAAAAGGGACCATGAAGAAAAATTGAGACAGAATGCACAACTCTATTCTGAAGAACAATTCATTGAAGAGCTGAGATCACAAAGAGAGACCACTTCACTCTCTCCAGAAATAGAGGAGTTCATTCAACGGTCAAGAACAAGGGAGGAATCAGAAGAACAAGAAAAAGAGGCAGCCATACCAAGTGAGATTCATATGAAGAAAGAGGAGGCTGTGAGAATATATAAGCTTAAGGCTCCATACCCATAGAGGTTACTAGTGATGACAAAGGAACATGCAAACTCACTCCCAAAAGACTCAATGCAACATCATGTAGAAGAAAGGGAGGAAGTCAATCAAGGGAGCCTACACTCCAATGAAACAGAGAGTTGCATAGAGGGTGAGTTCATTGAACCACCAATTCAAGAAGCACTTGATGAAGAGGATGCTCCAACCATCATACAACACCCAAGTCCTGAAATCAAGGTGGTGAAGAAAATCAACATGAGAACTAAAAAGAGGATGGTAACCAAGAAAAGAAGGACAATATCCATGAAGAATAAAAGGTCAACCAAAAGCCATCCCACCCCTACCCCAACAAGCACGTTTACTCAAGCTAACAACAAAAGAAAGCTTGCTGGGGAGAGGCACTCAAAACAAGGGGCATTAATTGGCTCCTCTTTCCTCTTGAGGTCATTCCTCTTAACAAACTGGAAGAAGAGGAAGAAAGTCATGAACAACATGTCAAGCTAATGACATTAAAAGAGCACTTGTTGGGAGACAACCCAACCGTAGGTAACATTTCCTTGCTTTGCTTAGTTTACTTTCAATAATTTGGCATATGATTAGATTCTAAGTTTGGTGTTGCCATGCAACAATTTGATTTTCAATCTTCACTGGGTACTTGCAACATTTTAAATTGAGAGTGTCACACTAAGTTTGGTGTTGCCACTTATCTTTCACGCAAGGTACCACGCACACCACTTATTAATGCAATCAAAATGTCACTGTTTGTATCTTTTGTGCCTTTATTGTATCCTTAATCTTGCTTGCTGAAATACATGCATACTCACACTTCATTATAAGACATTCATGATCCATCATAGACCCCATCACCACTGTTTTAATTGTTGCTTGAGTATAAGCAAGCATTCTAAGTTTGGTGTGGGAAGGGGAAGAATAGGAGGAAAAGGGCAACAACAATGAAGATGACTACAAGGTGGTAAAGTTCCTTTTTCCTCTTACTTATTTCCAGCACTTTAAATTGCATGATTATCTTATATTTTCTTTGTATGCATGTGTGATTACTCCTTATGAATAAGCATAATTTGATATTTGATTTGTAACATGTTGCTATGATATCATGATTATCATCTTGAGTTTTACTTGCACCCAATATCTTTAAGAATGCAACAAAGAAATCGTGCTTTTGAAAGGAAAATGTTGAAGAGTTTTATAAATCATGGGGCAAGCAAAAGATTAAGAGGAGTGGAGGTTCTGATTGTATGATTGTGTATTGAGGTTGCATGTTTATGAAAACTTGCATGGGAGCTCATAGACAGGAAATGAAGTTTAGAGAAGTATTATGAAATTTCTCAAACATCTATTGATCCAAGAAGCAGTAACAAAAGAAAACAAAAGAAAAAAAACAAAGAACAAGCCCAAGGCTCTGAGCATCAATTACTAGGAAGAAAAAGAAAGAAACAAGAACTCAAAGAGTTATTGTCCTAGTTAAATGCTTGTGGTGGATTTGTATCAAAGAGAGAGGCTTGAGCAAGTAAATCCTAAGGGGTGCTCCAACACCTAATACCTTAGACCAACTGGTTTGGGAGTATTGATTGAAAGCTTATCTTAAAAAGCCGCTTTGATACATGACACCTAGGGTTGAGGCCAAGATACAAAAAGAAAAGAAAAATGCTAGAAAATAAGTGCTGCTTCAAGGTGACAATCTATAAAGAGGATTCCATAATATTATTTGAATGAAAGTCCTAAGATCTAAGACTTCCAAAATGTGAGGACTAATGAGCAATGGAATCCTTGCATAAGCATACAAATTAGAGTTCACCCATAGTCACTTCACCGACTAAGGCATCATAAGCAATTCTTCAATACATTCCAATTAAAGAGAATTCTTTGTGCATAGTTCTTTTCTTGCTTAGGGACAAGCAAGATTTAAGAGAGGAGCCACGTTAGTGTCTACGTTAGTGCCACTAACGTGGCCATTAACGTGGAGGAAAAGAGAAGCCCCAACGTTAGTGAAAAAGTTAATGGCATTAACTTTGAAGAAGGAGAGCATGGAACGTTAGTGGTAAAAGTAAGCACCACTAACGTTAGCGAAGGACAAGAAGACCCACATTAGCTTCCACGTTAGTTACATTAACGTGGGAACTAATGTGGAAGGAAAAAGAAACGCCAACGTTAGTGAAAAAAGTGAGTGCCACTAATGTTTGTGAAGCAAGAAGACCCACGTTAGTTACATTAACGTGGGAACTAACGTGGAAGAAAAGGGAGATGCCAACGTTAATGAAAAAGGTGAACGCCACTAACGCTAGCGAAGCAAAGGAAGACCCACGTTAATGGCCACGTTAGTTACACTAACGTGGACACTAACGTGGGCAAAAGTCTCACCTGGCAGCCTGACCATGCCTTCTTCAAACAAGAATAACTTGAGCCACAAAACTCCAATGAGGTGAATCCAAAAGAATTGGAAAGTAGGATTCCAGAGCTTTCCAAGCATATATGGCACTACATGGTGGACACTAAATTTGAGGGAAAAAACCTGCCCCGAAAGTGCAAAGATGAACATGGTATCAACCTGTAGTAAGGCCAACTGACCTCTTCACCTTCCAAGAAGTGTAACTCGAGCTGTAGAGCTTCAAATGCGCTTCCAAAAGCGTTGGAAAGTAGACATCCATAGCTTTCCAACATTATATAATAGTATAGGATGGACATTAAGTTTGAGCTCCATAACCTGGCAATACTAAGCTCCTGATCGCTAGCATGACCGTGACTCACGTTTTCCAGTAACGCTAGCGATTATGCCAGCGACCTTGTCCACTTTAAAAGAGCATAACTTGAGTTACAGAGGTCCAATTGAGATGATTTCAGTTGCATTAGAAAGCTGACATTCAGAGCTTTTCAAATATATATAATAGTTTATAGTGGGCATGAAATTGGAGCACAAACAAGAGGCATCTTTTAAGCCCCAAAAACACTAACTGGGTAGCAAGTGTGACGTTAGCCACACTAACTTCAGCACTAACGCCACACTTGTAGCGTTAATGTGGCTAACGGAAGCAATAAAGCCAAGTCACCCTGGACCTCAATTTGATTCACTTCTCTTTCAAGGACCACCCAACCTCAAGGAATCAAGCCCACAAGTGTCAACCAATCAAGGCCACAAGAAGCATCTAGAATAGGAATTTTCATTTAATTGTAACTTGCTTTTAATTTCATTTTGTAATTTAGGAGAGCCTATATAAAGGCCTTAGTTTGTACATTCAAAGAACATTGAATCCAGGGGATTGAAGAGGGGTCTTCGGACTCCCTCCCCTCATACACTTTTCCTTCTCTTTCTTTTCTTTGTACTTTTCATTTATGAATTTGGAAGTTTCAATGTTTGTTTTAATATTCATCTTTACTTTTTTGCACTTTCTTTCTTTTCTATTTTGGTAGAGCAATGATCAACTAACTCTTTTCATTGGGTTAGAGAGCTCTATTGTGATTCAATGGATCAATTGTAGTTCTTATTCTTCTTCTTCTTTCTCTTCTCTTGATTTTACTAGAGAGCTTTCGATCTTCATCCAATTGGTTAGCTATCTTGGAAGAGAAGCTCTCCATAATTGGATCTCCGCGGAACCTTGGAAGAGGAATGAGGAGATCGTGCTAGAAATGCTCTCTCACATTGGATTAGGTTGGGGGTTGGGCGGATATAGTGACATGTAATCCTCCCAATACTTTGATCTATGAATGTATGTGGTATAATTAGTGACCAAACTTCATCTGTTCCCATGAGAAATTAAATCAAGGAATTGGAAAATTGTTCAAGTTTAGAGAGATTGAATTTCCAAGGAATTGGGATCCAATCACTTAAGATTGCTAAGGAGATCAATGAATGCATTGATTGAGGAAGAGATGAGAATGAACTTGATCCGGAAGATTGCAATATCTCTTGATCCCAATGTTCATTTTATTTTTATTTCTTACATTTACTTTTCTTGCCATTTACTTTTCTGCACTTTATTGCATTTCTTTACTTTTATGCCACTTACATTTTCCTTTTGTTCATCACTCCAAATTTGATTCGTCTAACTAGGATAATCAATTAACCATTGATTGCTTAGTCCGTTAATCCCTGTGGATTCGAACTCACTCTATTGTGAGTTTTTACTTGACGACAAATTCGATATACTTGCCGAAGAAAAATTTGTTGAGGGACTAGTTTTCGTGGATCAGGCTTCTTTTCTCTTGTAGACCTTTTGAGTGCATTTGTATCATGCTCATTATCACCAAACTTTATCAAGTATTGGATCAACTATTTTATCTTCACTTGCACCTGTATCATGCTCATTATTATGAGCTTTAACTCTACCATCTTCTATCACAGGCATGGAGAGAGTAATATCCAAATCAGAAAAATCATCATTAGGTTGAACCATTGGCTTATCTGCATTATCAATAACCTTAAATGTTTGGTCTTCAACAAAGATAACATCTCTACTTTAAATAATCTTCTTGTTAACAGGATCATAAAACTTGTAACCAAACTCATCCATGCCATAGCCAATAAAAATACATTAGCTAGTCTTTATATCAAATTTAGATATCTCATCTTTGGGAATATAAAAAAAATTTTTGCATCCAAAGACTCTTAAATGATCATGAGAAACATCTTTATGTGACTATACTTTTTCTGACACTTCAAATTACAAGGGAACACATGGTGTCTGGTTCAAGACATGAACAATAGTGCTCAAAGCTTCACCCCCAAGAGAATTTTGTCAATCCAGACTGTGACAATAAATATCTAACTCTTTCAACCAATGTTCTGTTCATCCTTTCATACAGGCCATTCAACTAAGGAGTCTTTGGAGAAGTCTTCTAATGTTTTATGCTATGCTCTTTACATAAGCATCAAATAGAGCTGAGTACTCACCATAATTGTCAATATGAATGCATTTCAACTTCTTTCTAATTTCTCTTTTAACAAAAGCTTGAAATTTCTTAAACACATTCAAAACTTGATCTTTGTTCTTCAAAGTGAAACCCATAATTTTCTAGAATGATCATCAATAAAGGTTACAAAATAAATAGACCCTTTAAGTATTCTTGTCTTCATCGGCCTACATACCTAAGAATGCACCAAGTAAAGTATTTTTGGCTTCTTTGAAGGTGGATGGCTCTCGAAAGAAATCTTGTTTTGTTTTCCAGCAAAGCGATGGTTGCATTTTTACAAAGCAACCTTGTAACTAGATAAAAAATTACTCTTGGATAACATATTCATGCCTTTCTCACTCATATAACATAATTTTTTATGCCATAAGTCAGTTTCATCAATAAACTCAGCAGCATTAACATCTTTTACAATCTTTGCATGAGTTAAATAAAGAGTAGAATGCCGTGTACTTCTAGCAACAACCATGAAATCTTTGGTGAGCTTCCAACTATCACGAGAGAATGAGTTATCCAAGTATTTATCAGATAACTTACCAACAGAAAGTAAGTTCAACCGAATGTCTGGAACATGCTTCACATGCTTCAAAATTAATTTGGTACCGTTGGAAGTTTCTAAGCAAATTTGTCTAACACTTGCACATTTTGTAATACCTTGATGAGCCATTTTTACATCACCAAAATTACCAGGAGTATAAGACGTAAATAAATTCCTCCTAAATGTAACATTAATAGAAGCTCCACTGTCAATCACCCAACAGATGCTATTATCAACAAGGTTAACAGATTTAAATTTCTCAACAAGAAGAAAATTATCATGAGTTACATTGACATTATCTTCATTGCTATCGTCATCTTTATTTGTGCTCTTGTCTTTACTTGCCTTGACTTTCTCCTTCTTTAATTGCCAACATAATTTTTTCACATGTCCCTTTTGACCACAATGATGACACTCAATATTTTTATACATTCCTCGGGATTTGCTTCTACTTTGATCTCTACTTTTAGAACCTCGACTTTTGTTTCTTTCTCTAAACTCGAAAACCAGAACATCTGAATGTGCAGATGATATACCTTGTGACTTTCTTCTCATTTCTTCTTTCAAAACACTGCTCTTGATAAGATCCATAGAGATTACACTATCAGGAGCAGAATTGGACAATGAAATTTTGAGAATATCTCATGATTCTAATAAAGAGCCAAGAAGTATCAATTTTTGAACCTCTTCATCAAACTTGATACCCATGGAATATAACTGATTCATTATTCCTTGGAAGTTATTCAAGTAATCTGTCATTGATATCCCGTCTGTATATTTTAAAGCCAACAACTGATTAATAAAAAACATCTTGTTATTCCCAGTTTTCTAATCATACAACTGTTCTAGTTTAATCTTAAGGATCCGAGCATGTGTCTCTCCAATAATATGTTTCAACACATTATCGTTCGAAGCTATGTTCTTTCACTATAAAATTCCAATCAACATCTCCACCATCCAGAATGAAGAATAAGATGAAGTAACCTGCAGTCCAAATTTTAAGCCGATCTAACGTGAATGAATAAAAAACTTTTATTTAAAATCTGCTATTTTATATAAAAAAAAATTTTTGTGATTGTTTTCTCTCACTTCAATTAACCCAAAAAAATCTGATTAAAATAATAATACGAAGATACAAGAAAACACTCAAAAAATTAGGATTGGATCTTAGAAAAGAGAAAGAAAAACAATCTTTTTCAACGGTTAGGCAATCAAAAACTTTCAATTGGATCATGTTACGGGAGAAAGTTTCTAAAAAGTGATGAAATAGTTTATATAGAATGAAGAGTTTGGTGCATGACTCATGTTGCAACGACCCAGATGAACGATGACTACTACAATCCCATTACTACTATACCATGACCCACATGAAGAACAATACTAATGGAAGAGTGATGATGATGATGATGATGATGATGATGATGATGATGATGATGATGATGATGATGATGATGATGATGATGATGATGATTATTATTTGTAAAAATAAAAAATGATATTATTATTTTTTTCTATTTCTATCTGCTTTTTTTTATTTCTATTGCTAGTTAATTTAATATACAATTATATTAGATTAGATGTATATTAAAATTAACTATCAAAATCAATTATTAATATAAAATATACATAAAAAATAAATTAAATTATATATGTATTTATATAAAATTACATAATAATTAATTTTAATATACAAATAGTATTGTTGTTTAACATATGACTAATGTTAGGTGAGAAACTATATAGTTGTCAAATACACGCAAAACTGAGAACAAGACAAAATGAGGGTTATATAGAGATTGTACAACAAAATTTATGAATACCAGGACAAAATAACATTGGTAGTTTTGTTTTTTAAATGTTCACATTTTGATGAATTATAAATTGTTAGTTTCTTTTCAAGAAATTATAGCATGCGCAAGTGAGGTTGTGTATCAAGTATTAACTAGTGTAACGGGAGAAGAATGAAAGACTCACCAATTTAGAGGAAATGCTATTTGGCTTGACTTGGAGAGCTCTGACACCAAGAGAGTGGATAATGATCAAGAAACCAATGCAATACTTAAAAAGTTTGAATTAAGGGACTTACACCAAGGTTTTGCACTACCCATGTTTTCCTCCACTCTATTGGTGTGCTCCAAATTCTCGATCAGTGCCTTTTAATTTGGCATAGTGTAATAAGTCCTACTTGGGAATTCTATGATTTTCATAAGTAGTGCAATTTAACAGCAATTTTCTCTTTTTCATAAGAGTGGATATCACTTTCTCTTTATCACATGCAACTCTTTTTCTTCTCCTTTGTTAGAATGACTATGTTTTGATTTATCAAATATAAAAAGGGGAGCATGTGTTTTTCAAAATTACATATATTTTGTCAAAAAAATTTATTAAACTAAGTCTTAATTACTGTATGATTTCTTTCGATCAGTAGCCTTTTTCCTATATTTGCCTCACACACATAAATAAATTCTTAAAAATTTATATTTAGAATAGATTAGTTTTTAAAAAAAAGTACCAATAACATTTTTTAGAATAACAAACGTGGACAAGTTAATTTAAATTAAGATATTTTATTCTAATTATAGGAACTAATTTGAAAGCAGTGTATCCACATCTGCTATATTAAATAACTTTATTGGTATATTTTTTGTTTTAAAGACTAATCTATCCGAAGTATAAATTGTTAAGGGTTTATTTATCACTTTCTTTTAACTAAGACTACATACGACTGTAACTCTCATGATATATTTCATGTTTTAAGAGTGGAATATGGCAGCTAACAGGTTATATAATTATAAACCCAAAAATATTACTTAAAAAGAAAAGAAAAATACTACCAATAAAAAAAAGTTGGTTAAGGCTAAATACCTATATGCTTATCTTGTCATGGAAATGGAATGGGTATTATTCCTAATTTCCTAGCTATTGCCTATTTGTTTTTCTTTTTGTTTCTCCATTGAGGTTAAATATTTTGTTATATTTTTTGGTTCTAATAGCCAAACCAAAGATGCCTTACTCTTTTATTCAGATTTTGAGTCTTATTTTGTTTTTGTAGTTCATAATGTATTTGTCTTGCTCCTTTGATTTTGAGCTTGATAATTTATCTACCGTATTTATATAAAAAAAAAACGAAAACGGAAAGGGAAAAAAAATTGGTTTACCAATATTTTGTGCCGAACTAAACCACACCATGTTGAAGCACTGATCATGTAATTGGACATTGCAACTTTAACTACTCGCTGGTGGCTTTGGCCTTCTGAAAATGAAAGCAATGTGGTTGTGAGAGTGGCTTTCTGAGAAATTGTGGCTTTGAAAAGGATAACAGATTCTATATATTTTAGTACTTTAATTTTTGCAGCTTCTTATCTTGTTCTAGAATTGTGTCTTCTGCTAGCTCCTTATTAGATGCAATAATCTTCTTGAAGTTCATACACACAACAATACACAAGCCTTTCCAAGGTCAAGTATATTGCATCTATCAAAGTCATCATATATTATGTTTCTTGTCATATCGTTTCACATTTTATACATAATTTCATTACTGATTTTTTCTTGTTCTAGTAAACAACTCTAGTCTGTTATTTGTGGAATGATATATGGTTTTAGGAATTATGATATTTGCCTGTATCATACGTCCCACTGCACAAAATGGAGTGAAGGAAATGAAAATGAAAGGAGTGCATACATAAGATATGAAAAATCGCTGAAATTTTCTTAACACCACCTATGAAATCAGAGGAACTTGTGAAAAATAATTTCTTCCAATATATTCAATTACAGATATGAATATGAAGATTTCAAAGACCAATTAATAAGATTGAAACACATGATGAGCCCTCTTCAATGACTTTGAATTTGAAACGTTCACACACAAAAGCAAATATTTACATAATTATTATGCATCTTACAGTGGAGAATATCAGAAATTAAAATTTTCACATTACAACAAAAACCATATACTTTTTAAACACTTTGATTAAACTGGAACTGTCCTAGCAGATCCTTGCATCTCAATAGCCTCAGCACCTTCATCTTCATTCTCCCCACTCAATTCTTCCAGTGATTTTCCCTTTGATTCTGGCACCAACAAGGTGAATATAATTCCCAAGAAGTTGATGACACCAAGCATAATGAGGGAGTTCTTGACACCGATACCAGTTGGGTATCCCTTGTCAGTCTTCTTCGGGTCCTTGCTTTGCGAAGCATATAAGAATCCGAATGCACCTACAATGGCTCCAGCTTTACCTGCAGCTGCTGAGATTCCATGACAAGTAGACCTCAATCTCGCTGGGAAAATCTCGGCTGGGACAACAAATGTGGTTGCGTTGGGACCAAAGTTTGAGAAGAAGAAGGTCAGTGAGTACATCACTACAAACCCAATTCTGTTCTCTTTCTTAGTCCAGTGATCATATGGTATGGCGAGTGCGAACATGAAGATTGTCATGAAGATGAAACCCATCAATTGGATGGCAAACCGTCCCATGTAATCGATGAAGGCCACTGTAAACCAGTACCCTGGTACAGTACTGCATAGTGCAATGAGTGTTTGTGCTCTTGCAATTCTATAAACCTCATGGATTGCGTTCATATTTTGGGAAGGTGGGATCCATCCAATGGCACTGAAAATGTCCTTCTGGAAAAGATTCTGACTGTAGAAAGCAATGTCCAACAAGAACCAAGTGGTTGTGGTTCCCAACAAGTGCAAGCCGTGGCGCTTGGCAAATTCCTTGCTGAACAAGCCAAACTTTTGGCCTTGACTCTCTGTAATTTCTTTCACCTTCTCCTCCTCAGCTTCAAGATCAACTTGTAGCACCTTGGACATGTCCGAGGCGGCTTGTTTAGCATTCTTGGCAACAAGAGCTGTGTAACGAGCCGTCTCAGGCATCTTCATACGCCAGTAGTAAGTCAGAGCAGCCGGCACAGCACCAAACATCAAGATGATGCGCCAAACATAATCAAATGCAGGCAGCACCAATGATGCTTGTGGATTTTCTTTATAAGTAGGGACCTTGTAGTGATGGTCAAATGAAGATGAGACAATCAAGGCCACAATTCCACCAGCAAGGATCCCAAATCCTTGCATAGCAAACACTGCAGCAATGAAGGCTCCTCTTGTCTTCTTATTGGCATACTCAGACATGATTGTAGCCGAAAGAGGGTAGTCGCCACCAATCCCAAAGCCAAGCCAGAACCTGAAGAAACAAAGGGTTGCTATAACACCCTTCGCGCTGGATCCAAAAGAGAGGCCAGAGGCAATGGAACAAACCACCATGAGCATGAGGGTTAGTCCATAGACCCTCTTCCTTCCCATCTTGTCACCAAGCCAACCAAAGAAAAGCTGGCCTGCTAGAGTGCCGCATAGCGCGACACCTGTCACAGCAGCTTGCACATTTGGAGGCAGAACACCAGGCTTTGGATCTTTTATATCTGTGTAGTATATCCTCCCAAGCAACTTGGTGACAAGGGAGATGCAGAAAAGATCATAGGCATCTGTGAAAAATCCCATGCCAGCAATCACAATTGCTGTGAAATGGTACCACTGTGTCTTTGCAACATCGAGTGCATTCAGCACTCCTAATTGTTGCCCTGCCATCTCTAATTCTGATTCTGGATACTCTCCAAAATGTAATTACAAAGTTTCCTGCAGAAGAGAGAAAAATGATGCAAGTTTAATTTTCTTTTAGACACTTTATCAAACAGGTTATATGCAAGAATTACATGTTATAGTGTTGGTTAAAAAAATGAAGCTGATGTAGATCATTCATCACTCTTATGCTGATGCAATGAATTGGTAAACTACCCTTCACTTTGGTATTAAAAAACAAAATATAATCATAAATTGGGAGAGAAAAGGGTATATTATATTATTCATAGTCAACAGCAGCACAAAGTTGAAAAGTCTAAAATGATATTTTGCAAAGCCGGTCCCATACATGTTCACAAAAAAGGTTCCAAGTTTCCAACCACTTTTAGAAAAACAGGTGGCATTCAAGTCAACTTGAGTATACACCAACGAAAACTTCCTAGCAGGCAATTAAGAGAGTAATAACATTTTCCTCAATTCTATGACCTCACAAAAATAAAAATTCCTCTCTTCTTGTCCCTACCAAATCCATAAGAAAACAAAAACAATAAAGAGAGAAAAACTGAGAGAGGGCCAATTTTGCAGATAAGGAATATGAATCTAATGAGTGACCTATATTGAACAGACTAACAACATCAGAAGCATGAGGAAGCTGAAAAAATAATCCAGAAATTGAATATTGTAAAGGACACATGAAGGTATAGGAAATCATCCTATATAGAAAAGCAAGAACATTGTTTCCCTCTATTTTGTTATGGAAAGTTATATTCTGGCCTCAAATATGAAAACAGTTTGTGTTAAACACAATAATCAAGTGCAGAAATTAGAGTCCCTTGGAGCATAATAAAAAAAAAACAGTTGGTTGATTTTCAATGGTGGAAAAAAGTGAAATGATATATTATAATAAAATCTAGAAACAAGTGCTTCACTTTTAGTGCTAAAAAAGTGGGCCTCCCACTAATACTACTTACCAATCAGAAAAAGGCCGCACCTTTACACATATAGAGAGAGAAGGGAAGGTTAGAAAGATTACCTTCAATTCTTGTCTAAAATTGTGCTGAAGGAGCAGAGAGTAAGAGAGTAGAGAGAAGCATAAGCTGATAAGCTAAGCCTAGCTATGTTGGGGATGGAAGAGGTTTTGAAGGAAACTAATAATATATATAGATAGATAAGATAAGAGGAGAGTCATACACTCCCAGCAGAGTCCAGAATCAACGCTGGTATCTCAAGTATATGCTTCATTTTCTCACGCGACTTTTTATTTTGAGTTCACATTATTTGTGTTGAAGTCAACGCTCTCACAAATTGCTTCCTTGCTTCCTTCATGTGTTTCTTTCTTCCCCCTCTTTACAACCCTCTGTTTTTGTTTTTGTTCTATCAAGTAATCAAGTTGCATAAACTACCAACACTTTTTTATTTCTTTCCTACGGCATATCCACGTCATTTAATTACTCATTATTGTTAATTATTGATTACTAATTAAGCATTAAGCAGAGGAACATTACACATGCAAGGGAATGGCTCTATTCCTATCTGTAAGGTGTTGATCTTGGCATCTCATTGGTTTTAGCAAATGCCTCAGACAGCTATGGATCTTCGTTCATTTAATGTTGCAAGCAATTTCTTTTCTTTTCTTTAATAGGTAACGCGGTAACGTATTTACGAGCAGTAATGGGTGACCATATTGAGTATTGACCAACGCTATCCATTCATAAGTTTTTACTTAAGTTGTAAATAACTAATTATTTTAATAATTTTATTTTAATTTTTATTTATATATTTAATACATAAAAAAATTTAATAAGAGCATTAGTACTTAATAATATACCAATATATTTAAAGAGTTACTATTTAGGTTATGAAAAATTTTAAAGATTTTTTATTAAATAATACGCTATATATGCTTAAATAATCTTGATACATGCATTGTTTAATGCTTATTGAGAATCAAATTGAATTCTAAAATAATATTTTAGAAGTTAGATCTTCTAAAATAAATAAATTAATAATGTGATAAAGTNTTACGAATAATTTATTTTTTATTTACTATTTGATTTAATATTTTATATGTAGAGGATGAGAATGTGCATATGTATATATACCGTAAGCCCGTAACGGCGCTACTGCGGGTATCGAAAGCCCATTGGTCAGCCAGCTGGCATTCCTACTCCAAGTCAACCCTTTGCACTGTCCTCAACGCCATCTTTCTCAGTTTGTTGTGTCTTCGATTCTTTCTCCATTTTCTTAATCAAATTGCTGCTCATCAATCATCATTAAGCTTGAAAATTATATTCACTTTTTTTTATTCTAACGACTTTTCTAAGGTAACTTTTTCGGATATAATAATGGTCAAGCTAATAGTTTTAGAATGCTAAATTTCACTAGCTAGCTAGGATATATTAAACATTTGTTAAACATTATTATGTAAGTTTAGACAATTGGAATAGGAGGAGGATGACAACATTGTGTTTCCAACTCATTTTTTCTACAATTTTTGTTTAGATAATTTCTAAATTTAAAATAGCAAAAATATTTCTGAATAAAATTATAATTCGATCATATCGTTTGATTAAAATTTTCACTAATACGGCTTTTAAGTTGACCAAAGAAATATTTACATAATAATTATCAAAATGACTTAAATCTAATGTAACAAGAATGAAAATACAAACAATTATATTAAGTGTTTATTAAAATTAACCATTAAAATTATTTACTGAGATAACATATATATTAATATTAAAATATAAAATATTTATTAAAAATAAATTAAACTATATATATGTATACATAAATATATAATTTATTTTAATATGTAAATAATATTTTTAAAATAAAAAATAATACAGCAACGAAACTGAAAAATAAACTTAGTCTACACTATGATTTTTAAGTTATTTTCTTTTGCTGAAAAAACATGAGAAGCTAAGGAATAAAATATCATGAGCAAAAAACTATTAAGCATTGAAAATGATGTGAAATAAACGAAGTAGCTTAGTAATCGACTTATATTTTTTCTAAAGTACCTTTTCCTTTTAATTCAAATAAGTAATATGTTATCCTTTTACAAAAACAAAATTTTAAGAAATTATTTTTAAGAATTACTCCTTATATTTATATATATATATAAAATTAATTATTGTTTTTATTAAAAAATTTTATAAAAAGGATTAAAAAAATTTTTAAAATTCAATCCAACTCACTTTTATTCAATTATTCTGGCTAGTTATGCTATAAAATTTCTTCCACGGAATTGTAACCATTATATTATTGAAGTCCGTTTACTTTTTTTTTATGTTTTTAGGAGCAGTTTTACTTAAAATTATTTTCACACTCGAAAAAAAAGAAAGTTTTACTTGATAGAGTTGTAATTTTATTATCATTTTTGTTATGTTATTTGTCACTGTATTTGCATATTTCACAATCAAATGAAAGTTAATTTGTCAATTTTAATGTATGATATTTTTTATTTTAAATATCTACGGATCAATAAACTCAAAATTATCTTAATAATTAGTAATAAAATTAAATGCCTCTTTATACAATCTCTCCCACAAATAAATGAATAATATTTCGTTGACCCACATTCTAAACTAAGAGATAATCTCTCCAAATAATAAACAATTCCTCTTTAAAAATACTATTATTCTCGATCATTTCTAAATGCTCCTGTCAACACTCATTACAATTTCTAATAACGCAAGCAAAACGAATAATATTACCATAACTAGGATAACTAGCACCACAATTAATTTTAAAAATACCTATAAATGAAAGATTCTAACAGTCACTTAGAATAAAAAGAAAAAGATACATTGTAATTCAAAAATACTTCTAAATTCTTTTTTTTTTTAAAGTTAAAGTCAGACAAAGTTAATATTATTATAAGAAAAGTTCAAGGACTAACAAAATTTATTATTTTTGGTAAGTATTTTAGTTATCAAGTTAATTCTTTTAATATAATAATCTAACATATTTTTAACTCACATATTTAAATATTACTAATCAACTACTAGTCAAAAATAATAAATTTTAATGTCTATCTAATATTTATTATTATTATTATTATTTTCATTTTTGACCAAGTGGTTTGTTGGGTGAAAAAACTAGATATCGCTTCGTACAATTCATTGTACTGATTGTTATATACTTATATGTATTTACAAGTGGATCAGAATGATGAACAAAGTATAATTATAATATGAACAGAACATTTTGACCTACCGTTCATACGTCATATATATGCATCAAATAATTCAATATGAAGTAAAGTATGCTAACACGCTCTATATTTTACATGAAACACTAAATTAATGTCGAAGGTCAAGGAGAAAACTTGTCCATCATAATGTTGCAGCTGCATGCGCTGCGTATTTGAAGGTTTGAAAAAACCAAATTGGATGTGATATATTATATACTTGCCTTGCTCCAAATGGTTATCTAAATTGTCCTTCTTAGCTACTGCAGTTTTCTTTAAATTTTACTTTAGTTTATTAAAGCATGCTTCCACCTATTAATCATGCATTATTATTAGAATTTAGACATCATCATGTTCCAGGTATATAATCCGGTTTTAGGGGCGAAACAAAACAAAGGAATTTGAACATTTAACTAAATCTAAAAGACTCCAATTTCATCATTATATTTTATTCGTCACTACCAGATAGAAATTGGAAATAAGTTAGTCTTTTCCTTCTTTTGGCCGGCAAGAAGTTCATTATTATTTATGAGGCTTCGAATAATCTCTCCCTATTAAAAAGTAATAGAGACAAATTAAGCTTTTTATAGATATACCATAAATAGCTTTATTATTAGAGAGGGTACTTTGTCGTATATATATAATCAGGACTGCTACACATCCATATAACCATATAACCATATAGGTCCAAGCCCAAATTGTTTCAAACGCATTAAATGCAGAGTGAAAAACACGAGTCACACAAAAACGTCTCATTTTCCCATTCGCGTTTCATTATGAATGAACGTTATATCTTTAACACGAAACCAATATCCCAAAACACTCACTCTCTTCGAATTTCTCTGAACATCACTCAAACTTTAATCACATTCTTTGTGAAAACCACAACTGCAAACGAATCGGACAAAAATTTCGCAAGCAACAACCAAAAACAAACGAAAACAGCAACAAAGACTACAAAAAGGTATGAGAAAACTACTGTTCATTTAAAATCTTGCAATGTCGCGTTTTGTCTAGTTTCATTTCAGTTTTACTAGTTTGATTTGCTTCGTTTAATGGATTGAACTATTGTGAATGATTTTTACAGTATAACTTGGGCTTTAAGATATAGTTAGTTGTTCTCATTGGTTTGGATAGTTTAATTAGAGCTCTGTTACTATCTTCAGTACTTATTTTCCATTGAAAAACACTATTCTTGTTGATTGAAAATTGATGATGATTTATTAACCACATGAATGTTTTTCGGTTCGGTGGCCTTTGTGATTTTGGTTCTGTGCATGAAGGATTTTCGGTTCAGTGGGTTGTTGATATATTGAATGAGTTTTGTTTAAAACAATTCACATTAGAGACAAATCTTTCACTTTGATAATACATACTACTATAATATTATGGATATACATGCTTGTGGTTGTTGATGTATTGAATGAGTTTTGCTTAGAATAATTCACATTATAGAGAACTCTTCACTTTAATAATCCATACTACCGTAATAGTATTTTTGTTGATTGAAAGCTGATCAACATTTATTAACCACATGAACATTTTTCGGTTCGGTAGTCTTTTTTATTTTGGTTCTATGCATGAGGGATTTTTGGTTCGGTGAGTTGTGGCATTTTAATTGAATTGTTTAACATACACATGCTTGTGGTTGTTGATGTATTGAATGAGTTTTGTTTAGAAAAATTCACATTAAAGACAACTAACTCTTTCACTTTGATAATCCATACCACTGTAATATTATTTTTATTGATTGAAAGCTGATCATCATTTATTAACCACACGAACATTTTTCGATTCAGTAACCTTTTTTATTTTGGTTCTGTGCATGAGGGATTTTCGGTTCGGTGGATTGTGGCATTCTAATTGACTTGTTTAACATACACATGCTTGTGGTTGTTGAAGTATTGAATGAGTTTTCTTTAGAACAATTCACATTAGACACAACTCTTTCACTTTGATAATCCATACTACTGTAATAGTATTTTTATTGATTGAAAGCTGATAATCATTTATTAACCACATGAGCATTTTTCAATTCGGCAGCCTTTTTTATTTTGGTTCTGTGCATGAGGAATTTTTGGTTCGGTGGGTTGTGGCATTCTAATTGACTTGTTTAACATACACATGCTTGTGGTTATTGATGTATTGAATGAGTTTTGTTTATAACAATTCACATTAGAGACAACTCTTTCACTTTGATAATCCATACTATTGTAATAGTATTTTTGTTGATTGAAAGCTGATCATCATTTATTAGCCACATGAACATTTTTCGGTTCAGTAGCCTTTTTGATTTTGGTTCTATGCATGAGGGATTTTTGGTTTAGTGGGTTGTGGCATTCTAATTGACTTGTTTAATATACACATGCTTGTGGTTGTTGATGTATTGAATGAGTTTTGTTTAGAACGATTCACATTAGAGGCAACTCTTTCACTTTGATAATCCATACTACTGTAATAGTATTTTTGTTGATTGAAAGCTGATCATCATTTATTAACCACATGAACATTTTTCGGTTCGGTAGCCTTTTTAATTTTGGTTCTGTGCATAAGGGATTTTTGGTTCGGTGGGTTGTAGCATTCTAATTGACTTGTTTAACATACATATGCTTGTGGTTGTTGATGTATTGAATGAGTTTTTTTAGGACAATTTATATTAGAGACAACTCTTTCACTTTGATAAGCCGTACTACTGTAATAATATTTTTGTTGATTGAAAGCTGATCATCATTTATTAACCACATGAAAATTTTTCGGTTCGATAGCCTTTTTGATTTTGGTTCTGTGCATGAGGGATTTCCGGTTCGATGGGTTGTGGCATTCTAATTGACTTGTTTAACATACACATGCTTGTGGTTGTTGATGTATTGAATGAGTTTTGTTTAGAACGATTCACATTAGAGGCAACTCTTTCACTTTGATAATCCATACTACTGTAATAGTATTTTTGTTGATTGAAAGCTGATCATCATTTATTAACCACATGAACATCTTTTGATTCGGTAGCCTTTTTAATTTTGGTTCTGTGCATAAGGGATTTTCGGTTCGGGGGGTTGTGGCATTCTAATTGACTTGTTTAAGATACACATGCTTGTGGTTGTTGATGTATTGAATGAGTTTTATTTAGGATAATTTACATTAGAGACAACTCTTTCACTTTGATAAGCTATACTACTGTAATAGTATTTTTGTTGATTGAAAGCTGATCATCTTTTATTAACCACATGAACTTTTTTCGGTTCGGTAGCCTTTTTGATTTTGGTTTTGTGCATCATGGATTTTTGGTTCGGTGGGTTGTGGCATTCTAATTGACTTGTTTAACATACACATGCTTATGATTGTTGATATATTGCATGAAATATTGACCAAAATTTTTTATTACAGCAAAACACAACAAGAAAATAGCAACAATGAAGAAGAAGGCATATTATAATGTAAGTAGATTAAATATATTTATCCACTTTTATTTAAATAACATCTATTTTGTATTATAAATATATCCTCACATTTTGTTTCAAAACATGCAGAAAACTCACTATTGCAAATGCCAAACAAAGGCAATAACAATAGTGTACAGGGAAATGGGTCAAGAAAAGAAAGATATTGTGGAAGAAATGGGATTAGGTGGTCTGGCACATGTGCCAGAAATGAACGTCTCTAATACACTATTGATAGAATTGCTTGATCGGTTTGATATAGAGAGAGGATGCCTGAAAACTCTATAGGGGGCAATATACATAACTCCTCTGAAGGTAGCAGCTGCCCTCGGCATAACCAATGGAGGTAATATATTTTTTACTTACTGCTTATTTTCAGTTAATTGGTGTCTGGATAATTAAACTGGCCATTTTTGTCTTATTTTTGCTATTAAAATATTGTAGGAAATCTTTTTCTTGGAAAGGTTGATTACAACAAGCTGAATCCAGCAGACAAAGAATGTGCTGGACATGAGTGTAGAAGGGGAGGAGAACTAGAAAAAATTCAAGAGGACTTTTGTTGTCTTCATACAAAAGTGCTTCTTACTCCCCACAACGGTAAGTGTGGCCTCCCCAATCTACAAGCCACCGATCTTTCATGTGGATAACATTAGAGAATGGGATTGGGCAAAGTATGTTCTCAACTTCTTAATGAAAGGAGTTGAAAACAAGAGAGAGGGGAACAAACAGCCTGTTGATGGCTATGTTTTTGTATTAATATTGATATACTTCTATGAAACAAAGTTCCCCCGCCTATTTGCACCTGAAGCTCCCCCTGCACCATGGGTGGCCTATTGGACAAGGAAAAAGATTATTGAACGGATTTCATTCGAAACAACACAACCATAGGTAAGTACTATACTAAAATTTCCCGAAAAATTTGCTTTAAAATGCTTTTAGGTTATAATTAAATTATTTGTGCTACTTGCAATTGTTAGTTTTGTTGATTTGAATGTTTCTACATTAAGAAATATTTTTCTTGATGAATAAATAGTTGTCATGTACTATTCACCATATGAATGTTTTTCGGTTCGATAGGATTACTTTATTCGGTTCACCGAATTGTTAATTTGTTATTTTGATGATTAATTAATTGAGACCTTATTTCTGTTTTAGGGACTTCTGTATAAAAAGCAAAAAAAGAAAGAAAAAACAAAAACAAGTAACTTGGAGAAAAAAGAAAAAGAAAAGAAAATAAAAAGAAAAATGTTGAGATGGATTCTTCTTCAGAAGAGGAAAGACTTTCCGAATCTAAATCTGAAAGCCAGTAAGTTTAATTTTCATATCAATTTCATTTAATTTGTATTTGCTTAAATTTGTTCTAATGCGCTTGTTCTTATGTATTGCTGATGCACCACTATTTCGTGGTACATGTTGTGCTTAACTGAGTGGATTTTATCCACTATTCTCACACTTATTCATGTAAATTGCATGTTTTACATTTTTCTTCCTGTTTTTGTGCTATGATTGAAAATATGTTTCTTTGGTCTTAATTTAGCTAATTTTAATCATCTCCTATTACTATTCGATGCCATGATATGTGTGTTAAGTGTTTTCAGAGATTACAGGGCAGGAATGGCTAAGAGGATAGAAAGGAAGCATGCAAAAGTGGAAGGAATACAACCCTAACCTCTTCGCACTCAATCGACCATAACTTGAGCTACAGAGGTCCAAATGAAGTAGTTTCAGTTGCATTGGAAAGCTAACATCCGGGGCTTTGCAACGATATACAATTTGCTATAGTGGCCATGCAGCTAGGCAACGCGCATGCGCACATTGGCAAAAAGTCCATTAGCGCGCATGCCCACCTGGCGCGTACACGCGACATGCGCGATGTACTGCAACTACAAAAATCACAGGGGGAGATTTCTAGACTATTTTTAACCCAGATTTTGGCCCAAAAAACACATATTAGAGGCTGCAGAGTGGGGGAATCATTCATTCACTTCTCATTCACACAATTTAGGTCTTAGATGTAGTTTTTGGAGAGGAGAGGCTCTCTCCTCTCTCTTAGGTTTTAGGATTTAGGATTTCACTTCTACTCTTATCGATTACTCATTGTTATTATTTTAGTTTGTGAACTTTTGATGTTAGATTCAATTTCCATATTAATGCAATTGATTGTTTGGATTTTATTATCTCTTATTGCTTTTCTATGTTTTTATGTTATGCCCTCCAAGTACTTGACAAAATTCTTAGAAGGATGTTAGAGTAGGATTTTATGTTCTTGGCTTGATTGAGTAATTGGTAACACTTGAGTTATTAAACTCCTTTGTTGATTGATAATTGAAATTTGCTGATTGATTTGGATTCCACTAAAGCTAGTCTTTCCTTAGGAGTTGGCTAGGACTTGAGGAATCAAATTGATTAGTCCACTTGACTTTCCTTCATTCGTTGAGGGTTAACTAAGTGGGAGCAACAAACAATTCTCATCACAATTGATAAGGATAGCTAGGATTGGACTTTCAGTTCTCATACCTTGCCAAGAGCTTTTCTAGTTATTAGTTTATTCCATTTGCAATTTACTTTTTCTTGTTCTCTTATCCAAAACCCCCAAAACATACTTTTCCATAACCAATTATAAGCAAACTTCCCTGCAATTCCTTGAGAGACGACCCGAGACTCAAATACTTCGGTTATCAATTTTATTAGGGGTTTGTTACTTGTGACAACCAAGTTTTTGTACGAAAGGATTTTTGTTGGTTTAGAAGCTATACTTTCAACGAGAACTTATTTGTGAATTCTAGACCACGCAAGAATCCGTTCGTCAAAATGGCGCCATTCCCGGGAAATTGCAAATGTGTGCCTTATTATTGGTTATTGTAAATATTTGCTTTTGCTTGTTTATTTGTTTTCATTTTTGTTTTTAATTTTTATTAACTACTATGAATTCGCACCCCTCTGGCTTTAAGTTTGGTTCCAATGTTGTTGTAAGGAATGTAAGCTATAATGAGAACATGCATCAAGGTTGGAAGAATCAAAGATGGGAGGAGCCACAAGGATTTGATCAACTTTCTTGGCAACAACCCCTGACGAACTGATTTCTGCCAGTAAAGAATTTCATAAAAGTAATCGCGTTGTAGGTATAGTTTCTAAACCAACAGAGAATCCTTTCGTGCAAAAGTTTTGGTTGTCACAAGTAGCAAACTGCTAATAAAATTGATAACCGAAGTATTCAAACCTCGGGTTGTCTTCTCAAGGAATTACAGGGAGGTGTTCTTATTATTGGTTATGGAAAAAGTATCTTTTGGGGTTTTTAAATAGGTTGAACAAGAAAAGTAAATTGCAAGAAATTAAATTAATAACTAATAAAGCTCTTGGCAAGGTATGAGAATTGAAAGTCCTATCCTAGTTATCCTTATCAATTGTGATGAGAATTGGCTTTTGCTCTCACTTGGTCAACCTCTAACTATGAAGGTGTGTTAAGTAGATAAATCAATTTGATTCTTCAAGTCCTAGTCAATTCCTAAGGAAAGACTAGAGTTAGGGAAGTTCAAATCAATCAGCAAAGAATTCCAATTTTCAATCATCAACTGAGTTTGATAACTCAAGTGTCACCAATTACTTAACCAAAGCTAAGAGTGTAAAAAGCTAAATTAAAGTCATAAATATGAAATACCTCAAATTGCAATAAATAGAAAATCGAATTAAACATGAGAATTCATAAACCAAATAGTAACATAAAGTAATCAACAAGGGAAAGTAAATAAACTAAAGTACTAGAAAAAAAAAAAGTAGAAGAGAAAACTAAATAAGAAAAGCTAATCCTAAAACCCTAAAACCTAAGAGAGAGGAGAGAACCTCTCCCTCTCTAGAAACTACATATAATCCTAAAATTGTGAATAATGAATGATGTGTATGAATTATTAATTGAGTCTCTGCATGTTCCCTGGTTTATTCTGTATTTTTGGGCCGAAAAATGGGTCAAAACGTGGCCTGAAATCGCCCCCAGTGTTTTCTGAATTTTTTGCAGATCGCGCATGTCACGCGTACGCATCGGTCACGTATATGCGTCGGTCACGCGTATGCGTCGTTTGACGATTTTCCTCTCCACGCGTGTGCGGCAGGCACGCGCTCGCGTCGTTTGCGCGAACTTCAATCCACGTGTACGCGTCAAGCACGCGTACGCGTCGCTGTGATTTTGTCCAAATCGCACGCACGCGTCTACCATGCGTGCACGTCGCTGTTTGCTGGTTGTCTCATTTATTTCTTGTGCTCCTTCCCTTTTTGCAAGCTTCCTCTCAATTCTCTAAGCCATTCCTGCCCTATGACGCCTGAAACACTTAACACACGAATCACAGCATCGAATGGTATAAAGAAGAATTAAAATACACAATAAAAAGATCTCTAGGAAGTAAGTTTTCAACCATGGAACAATTTTGGGAAGGAATTGTAAATACATGCTAATAATATGAATAAGTGGGTAAAGACTTCATAAAATCACTCAATTAAACACAATATAAATCATAAAATAATGGTTTATCAACCTCCCCACACTTAAACATTAGCATGTCCTCATGCTTAGCTTAAGGAGATAAAATAAATGAGTAGGGAAAAGCAAGACTCATGAAATGCAACCTATTTATGTGAATGCAACTACATGCAAAATGTTTCTACCTACTTGGTTAAAAGTAAACAAATCCTTCAGGAACAAATATGAACTGGATTTCACTAATTCAAATCACAAAATAAAGTACAAATAACTTGCAAGAAGAAAATAGCTCATGAAAGCAGGGAACAAGGAATCGAGCATCGAACCCTCACTGGAAGTGTATATACTCTAATTGCTCAGGTGTTTGAGGTTCGATTCTCTCAATTTTCTACTAATATTGCTTTCTATGCCTTGCTCTTCATCTAACAATCAACAAAAATTTAATGCACAGATACACATATCAAGAGGTCTTTTAAGGGTTGTAATGGGGTCAAGGTCAAGGTAGGATTGTATTTGGTCAAGTGGATTGAAGTCTGAATCCTTAATTAACCTAAACTTTTCTCGCCTAACTTGAGACAATCCATGTAATTACAATACAAAACCTAACTGCCCATTAACTATGTTTTCCACATATTCATGCATCCCAACTTTAGTACAACTCATATGCATTGCTACCAACATTTACTTTGGGACATTTTGTCCCCTTTTTGTTATTTGATAGCTAACCAAGGATTCAAATTAAGGACATTATTGTTTTCTGCTTAGAGTTAATGATGTGCTAAAGTAAAGAATAAAAGGGATAAAATAGGCTCAACTTTGGTTTGCAAAGGATAATGAAATGTAAGGCCATATGGGTATGTAAGCTCAGTGAAACAAGACCTCAATCATGTAAGTGTATGCATACATTAAACTATGGAAATATAGAATCAAACAAGATAAAGATCACAATTTTAGAGAGAATAACACACACCAAAAATAAAATATTAGTTGATAAAATGCAACCAATCAAATAGGCTAAAAAATCTCACTGGTTTTGTGTGTTCGAGCTCTAAACCATGTTCCAAAATAAAATTTCTTCAAACAAGTTTTTCAAAAAATTTTACTCAAATTAATGAAATACTATAAAAGGTTTCTTGAAAAAGTAAATATTACTTCAACCAAGTGGTAAAATATGCACAAAATCAAACAAACATGCAATCAAACATGAAAATGCAACAATGAATTAACAAAGAAAATAAAACATTGGTGTTTGAGAAGAAAATAACTAACCCATGGAAGTCATTTTTATTGGCCTCCCCACACTTAAAGATTGCACCGTCCTCGGTGCATGCTAAGATGTGCAAGTGGACGGGTTGCTTCAACTGATACTTTTCTCCAAAGATTGTGCATGTGGACTTGTTTGTCGCCCCATATAGAAGTTCTTTTCCTTTACTTTTCCGGTGGCCATCCATGGTGGGTTGTCTCCCACCTAGCACTTTTAGTTAAAGTCCTTAAGTTGGATATTTGGTGAGCTTCCTGTTATGGTGGCTTGTGCTTGAATTCATCCTGAAACTGCCACCAATGCTTGGACTTCCAATAATCTTCATCATTCTCAAGTGAATTTGCCAAGCCTTGAGGGAGTTCTTCACAAGCTTTGAGCTCCCAAAGTTGATCCTCATATATTTTCGGATCCTAAATCTTATTTCTGCACCCGTCTTCAAGTGGAACATGATGATTCCATCCGGGTGGTAAGCAATCTGAATCCTCAGGGGAGCTGCCAAATAACTTCCTAGAATCCTCATGGGAGCTGCCAAATAACTTCCTAGACCCATGCAATCTAGCTCTACGCCAACCTTTGCATTTCAACTTGGAACATACAACTATATTGAACCTAGTCTTGTGTTGCCAACCGTTAACCATCTCTTTTGTACTCATAAAGTCACAAAGAGCTCTAAGTTGACCATCTGTCTCAAGTAAGCCATATTCAAGTGGAATGAGAAAGCTAAGGGATATGAATTTTACCCATTTGAATGTTGTGTTGGATGGTAAAGGCTTGGGGGGAGGTGTTTCTAATGAACTTGTAAGCTCCACTCCTTTGTGCTCTTCTTTGACAATTTCCATATCTTTGCAAGCTTCTTTAATATCAACATCTTCCTCTTAGTAGCTTTCTTCCAATTCAATCTCTTCTTCCTTGCTTACCAAGGGCATGGGAGGTTGTGCTTCTTCTTCTTTAATCTCCACCTCTTGATCAACCTCCTCCAAGTCTTTAACCATGATATGCCTTGGAGGTTGTACTCCCTCCTCAATGTCAACTTCAAACATCTTGGAAGGAGGCTCTATGACTGGACTTTCCCATGGAGGCTCAACATCTCCTAAGTCTTCAACCACTTCTTCCTTTTCAATAATTGCTGCTTTGTTCAGTTGTTTTAGCATTAAATCGTACTCCTCCTTGATGATTACCTTTCCATGACAACTCCCTTCAACTACTCCTTCATCTTCAAGGGTCTCTTCTATCTCCACATTTTGGAACTCCTCTTGCTCCTCTAGAAATAAGGTTGCGTGCAACCGATCCATTGCGTCCCTAAGACGATCCCTTTTCTCTTGTTCTATATCAATAGCATCATTGGGATCATGTTGCTCTTGGATTGATAGATGTTGGTGCTCTTCCATGGAGGATGGTGATGGGATGGGAGGATCATTATGTGGTTGAGATGGAAGTGCACTGGAGCTTGAGGGTTGAATATTGGAGGTAGAGGGCTGGTCCATGTGGGATATAAGATTTTGGAGTTTAGAGGTGAGACCAATAAGAGAGGTAAGTGTGTTCTCCATGGAGGTTTGGGGTGGATAGGAGAGTTCATTGTTTTGGAGAAAGGGCTCATAACACGGAGGTGGTTCCTCTTGATAAGGATATGGAGATGGTGTATATTGAGGTGGTGGTTCTAAGTATGGCTCATAAGGTGGTAGGCATGGTGGATATGGGTTAGGGTCAAATGGAGGTGAATAGTAGAAAGGGGCTTGTGAGTATGGTGGTTCCAATTTATGTTGAGGAGGGGGCTCATAGGTATAGTGTGGTAGGTGTTGATTGTCACGGAAAGGTCTACCATAACCATTGCCTTGATGTGCATCACAGAATGGTTGTTAGTTATATAGCGCATTAGAGGGGGTTGTTGCCAAGAGGGTTGATCAAATCCTTGTGGCTCCTCCCATCTTTGATTTTTTCAACCTCAATGCTTGTCCTCATTATAGCTTCCATTCCTTACAACAACATTGGAATCAAACTTGAAGCCAGAAGGGTGAGAATTCATAGTAGCAAGAGAAAATAAAAACAAAAATTAATGAAAATAAACTCCTAAAACTAGAAACACTAACAAAGAAACAAAAAAGAAAATATTTACAATAACCAATAATAAGGCACACGTTTGCAATTCCCCGGCAACGATGCTATTTTGACGAACTGATTTCTGCCAGTAAAGAATTTCATAAAAGTAATCACGTTGTAGGTATATTTTCTAAACCAACAGAGAATCCTTTTGTGCAAAAGTTTTGGTTGTCACAAGTAACAAACCCCTAATAAAATTGATAACCGAAGTATTCAAATCTCGAGTCGTCTTCTCAAGGAATTGCAGGGAGGTGTTCTTATTATTGGTTATGGAAAAAGTATCTTTTTGGGGTTTTTAAATAGGTTGAACAAGAAAGTAAATTGCAAGAAATTAAATTAATAACTAATAAAGCTCTTGGCAAGGTATGAGAACTGAAAGTCCTATCCTAGTTATCCTTATCAATTGTGATGAGAATTGGCTTTTGCTCCCACTTGGTCAACCTCTAACTATGAAGGTATGTTAAGTGGATAAATCAATTTGATTCCTCAAGTCTTAGTCAATTCCTAAGAAAAGACTAGAGTTAGGGGAATTCAAATCAATCAGCAAAGAATTCCAATTTTCAATCATCAGCTGAGTTTGATAACTCAAGTGTCACCAATTACTCAACCAAAGCTAAGAGTGTAAAAAGCTAAATTAAAATCATAAATATGAAATACCCCAAATTGCAATAAATAAAAAATCGAATTAAACATGAGAATTCATAAACCAAATAGTAACATAAAGTAATCAATAAGGAAAAGTAAATAAACTAAAGTACTAGAAGAAAAAGTGGAAGAGAAAACTAAATAAGAAAAGCTAATCCTAAAACCCTAAAACCTAAGAGAGAGGAGAGAGCATCTCTCTCTAGAAACTACATCTAATGCTAAAATTATGAATAATGAATGTTGTGTATGAATTGTTAATTGAGTCTCTGCATGTTTCCTGGCTTTATTATGTGTTTTTGGGCCGAAAACTGGGTCAAAACGTGGCCCAAAATCACCCCCAGCATTTTCTGAATTTTCTGCAGATCGCGCATGTCACGCGTACGCATCGTTTGACGATTTTCCTCTCCACGAGTGTGCGTCAGGCACGCGCTCGCGTCATTTGCGCGAACTCCAATCCACGCGTACGCGTCAAGCACGTGTACGCGTCGCTGTGATTTTGTCCAAATCGCGCGCACGCGTCAGCCACGCGTGCGCGTCGCTGTTCATTGGTTGTCTCCTTTATTTCTTGTGCTCCTTCCCTTTTTGCAAGCTTCCTTTCCATTTTCTAAGCCATTCCTGTCCTATGACGCTTGAAACACTTAACACACGGATCACGGCATTGAATGATATAAAGGAGAATTAAAATACACAATAAAAGATCTCTAGGAAGCAAGTTTTCAACCATGGAACAATTTTGGGAAGGAATTGTAAATACATGCTAATCATATGAATAAGTGGGTAAAGACTTGATAAAACCACTCAATTAAACACAATATAAATAATAAAATAATGGTTTATCAACCCCCCTCCAATGCGTTATAGCCAACAACCATTCTATGATGCATACCAAGACAATAATTATGGTGGACCTCTTCGTGACAACCAACCTCCACCAAATTACTATGGTCAAGAGCCACTACCAAGATAATAGATATGGTGGACCCCCATTTAGTTACCAACAAGCCCCACCATATGCCTATGACCCTCCTCCTCAACATAGGTTTGAACCACCAAACTCACAAGCCCCCTACTACCAAACGCCCTCATATGATCCTAACCCATATCCACCATGCCGATCACCTTATGAGCCATATGAACCATATCTAGAACCACCCCAATTTCAAGCCAATTACTCTCAAGCACCACCACCTCCATATACACCATGTCCATATCTATCTACCCAAGAGCCATATGATCCCAATCACGTTTCCCAAGAGGAACAAGAGCCAAGGGACCGTCTCAAGAATAGTGTATCAATTTCATGTAACTCTTCATCAACTGGAGCAAGCAATAAATCGATTAGCTTCCCAACATTTGGACACTCAAGGAAAACCCATGGCTTTATGTGGAGAATCTAATGAAGAACGTAGATGGAAGAGACACCAGAAACTCTGGTGGACAACGAGAGGCATGATTTTGTATTGAAACAATTAGAAGAAGCTATGCTTGCCAGAGAAGAGGTGGAAGTAGCTGAAGATCTGGGAGATGCTGAACCTCCATAGAAAAGTCAAGTCATAGAGCCCCCTTATAAGATGTTTGAAATTGATGTTGAGGAGGGTGTATAACCTCCAAGGCATATCATGGTTGAAGACTTTGAAGAGGTTGATCAAGAGATGGATTCAATCATTGATGAATCCTTATCTACAATTGAATCCTCTCCTATTGGACTTGACATGGAGATTAAAGGAGAAGAAGCACAACCTCCCATGCCCTTGGTAGGTAATGAAGAAGAGATTGAATTGGAAGAAAGCTACCAAGAGGAAGTGGTTGAAGTTGAAGAGACTTGCAAAGAGGTGAAAGAATTCAAAGAAGAGCACAAGGGAGTAGAGCTTACAAGACCATTGGAAACACCTCTCCCAAGGCCATTACCATCCAATACAACATTCAAGTAGGTAAAATTCTTATCCTTAACCTCTACTTTCCCACTTGAATATGGTTTACTGGAAACGGATGGTCAACTTAGAGCTCTTTGTGGCTTTAAGCGTAAGAGGAAAATGGTTAATGGTTGGCAACACAATCCTAGGTTCGTTGTGGTTAGGAGCTCAAAATCTAAATGCAAGGGTTGGTGTAGAGCTCGAATGAATGGGTCTAGGAAGCTATTTGGATGCCTTAGTGATAATTTGGATTGCTTACCACCCAAATGGAATCATCATAATCCACTTGGAGACGGGTGTAAAAATAAGATTTGGGATCCCGGCATACAAGTGGATCAACTTTGGGAGCTCAAAGCTTGTAGAGGACTTCATCAAGGCTTGGTAAATTTATCTAGAATTGATAGAGATTGTTGGAAGTCCAAGCGTTGGTGGAAGTTTCAGGATGAGTTCAAGCACAAGCCACCATGACAAGGAGCTCACCTTATGTCCAACTTGAGGACTTTAACTAAAAGTGCTAGGTGGGAGACAACCCACTATGGTATGATCGTTCCTTTCTCTTTTCTTAGCTTTATTTAGTGACTCTTCTCATTATTACTGCATATAGTCTGCATTTGCATACGCATACTAAAAAAAAAGAGTGGTAGAAAGTTGCGTGGGAGCAATGCAGAAAGTATGCCAATCGCACAAGCATCACCACGCGTACGCGTACTCCACGCGTACGCGTCACTTGGGATTTTGGCACTTCACACGTACGCGTCAATGACGCGCTTGCGTGGCCCTGGAAAATCGACGTAAAAAGGTGTTTTCCCGAAAATTGTGCGGGCTTGGTGCTGATACTGTGCTAGAGGCACAAAATCGGTCACGCGTACGCGTCCCTGATGCATGCGCATCATTTCCATTTTCTGATCACCCACGCGTGCACGTGCCTGACACGCACGTGTCGTATCCAATTTTGGCCCACAACATGAAATGCACAGAGAGTTGTGCGTGCGCGGGGCTGCTCGCATGTGATTCGCACAACCAGGAGCATGCGTACACGTGCTAGATGCCCTCGCGTCGCCCTACAAATTGTGCGACCCACGTGTACGCATGCAGTATGCGTGTGCGTCGTTCGTGCAACACCACCAAATCCCTGCGCGCGCGTCGCTTTCAGTTCTCCATTTAACTTCTTTCTTCGCTCCTTTCTTATTATTTCTCCTTTTCTTTGGTGTTGATTTTTCTTGCTCAACTGTTGCATATTTCTTGCATTATTTTGGGTGCTCCTTAACTTGTTTGCTATTTAGTTGACATGCCCTGTGCTTCTATTATTTTTCTCACCCACATGTTGTAGCTACCATATAGTTGAGATCATCATTATTTGGCAATAACCCACCCATTTTCTATTTTTTTCCTTATCTTTGTTTCTGGGTAACTTTTCTTCCTTTTTCTCTTCTTTCAGGATGGCCACTGAAAAGAAAAAGGGAAAGCTTCTCAATGGGGCAACAAACAAGTCCAGCTACATAATCATTGGAGAAAAGCATCAGTTGAAGCAACCCGCCCACTTGCGCATCTCAGCATGCACCGAGGACGGTGCAATCTTTAAGTGTGGGCAGGTCGATACCGACTTCTGCAGGTTAGTTAGTTCTTTCTCAACACCAATGTGGTATTTTTTTGTTAGTTCATTGTTGCATTTGCATGTTTGATTGCATGTTTGTTACATTTTGTGCATATTTTACCACTACTTGGTTGAAGTAATAATTTCTTTTTCAAGAAACTTTTTTTTATAGCATTTCACTAATTTGAATTAAAATTTTGTTAAACTTGTTTGAAGAAATATTATTTTGGAAGATGGTTTAGAGCTCGAACACACAAAACCAGTGAGATTTTGAGCCTATTTGATTGGTTGCATTTTATCAACCAATATATTTTATTTTTGTGTGTGTTGTTCTCTCTATGGTTGTGATATTTGTCTTGCTTAATTCTATATTTCCATGGTTTAATGTATGCATATACTTACATGATTAAGGCCTTGTTTCACTCAGCCTACATACCCATATGGCCTTACCCTTCCATTATCCTTTGCAAACCAATTTGAGCCTATTTTACCCCATTTGTTCTTTACTTTAGCTCATCACTAACTCTAAGTGAAAAATAATAATGTCCTTAATTTTAATTCTTGGTTAGCTTAGACTAGTGAGAGTGCTCATGAATTAAGTGTGGGAAAAGTGGGTTTGGAAATATTTGGTTTGAGAATTGGGTGTTGTATACTCTTGAGAAAATGTGAAAAAGAAAGTTAAACACATGTTTATGCATGCAATACCTTAATCATATGCATTGAGAAAGACAAAAGAAAAGAAAATTTGAAGAAATAGAAAAAAAAGAGAGAAAGAAAAGAAAAAATAATAAAAAGGGGACAAAATGCCCCAAAGCAAATGTTGATAGCAATGCATATGATCTGTACTTAAATTTGGGATGCATGAATATGGGTAGTTATTGATTTTATATTATGATTATATGGATTATCCTAAGTTAGGTGAGAAGTTTAGGTTAATTAAGGATTCAGATTTCAGTCCACTTGACCAAATACGATCCTACCTTGACCTTGACCCCATTACAACCCTCAAAAGACCTCTTGATATGTGTATCTGTGCATTAATTCTTTGTTGATTGGTAGAAGAAGAGCAAGCCTTGGAAAGCAAGATTAGTAGAGAATTGAGAGAATTGAACCTTAAACACTTGAGCGATTAGAGTGTATACACTTCCGGTGAGGGTTTGATGCTCGATTCTTTGTTCCCGGCTTTCATGAGCTATCTTCTTTTTGCAAGTCTGTTTGTACTTCATTTTTAGGATTTGAATTAATGAAAGATAGTTCATATTTGTTCTTAAAAGATTTATTTGCTTTTAACCAAGTAGGTAGAAAAAGTTTGCATGTAGTTGCATTCACATGGATAGGTTGCATTTCATACTTTTTACCGTTCCTCTTCACTCTTATAGCTTCTCTTGAGCTTAGCATGAGGACATGCTAATGTTTAAGTGTGGGGAGATTTGATGCACCACTATTTCGTGGTACATCTTGTGCTTAACTGAGTGGATTTTATCCACTATTCTCACACTTATTCATGTAAATTGCATGTTTTACATTTTCCTTCCTGATTTTGTGCTATGATTGAAAACATGTTTCTTTGGTCTTAATTTAGCTAATTTTAATCCTATCTTATTACCATTCAATGCCATGATATGTGTGTTAAGTGTTTTCAGAGATTACAGGGCAGGAATGGCTAAGAGGATGGAAAGGAAGCATGCAAAAGTGGAAGGAATACAAGAAGCTGAAGGAACTGCAAAGCTATCAGCCCTTACCTCTTTGCACTCAATCGACCATAACATGAGCTACAGAGGTCCAAATGAAGCAGTTTTAGTTGCGTTGAAAAGCTAACATCCGGGGCTTCGCAAAGATATACAATTTGCTATAGTGGCCATGTAGCTAGGCGACGCGCACGCACACTTGACGCGCATGTGCACATTGGCGAAAAGTCCATCAGCGGGCACGCGCACCTAGCGCGTACGCATGACATGCGCGACGTACTGCAACTGCAGAAATTGCTGAGGGTGATTTCTGGGCTATTTTGACCTAGTTCTCGGCCCAAAAAACACAGATTAGAGGCTTCGGAGTGGAGGAATCATTCATTCACTTCTCATTCACACAATTTAGGTTTTAGATGTGGTTTTTGGAGAGAGAGGCTCTCTCCTCTCTCTTAGATTTTAGGATTTAGGATTTCTCTTCTACTCTTTTTGATTACTCATTGTTATTATTTTAGTATGTGAACTTTTGATGTTAGATTCAATTTTCATATTAATGCAATTGATTTTTTGGATTTTATTATCTCTTATTACTTTTCTATGTTTTTATGTTATGCCCTCCAAGTACTTGACAAAATGCTTTGAAGGATGTTAGAGTATGATTTTATATTCTTGGCTTGGTTGAGTAATTGGTAACACTTGAGTTATCAAACTCCTTTGTTGATTGATAATTAAAATTTGCTGATTGATTTGGATTCCACTAAAACTAGTGTTTCCTTAGGAGTTGACTAGGACTTGAGGAATCAAATTGATTAGTCCACTTGACTTTCCTTCATTTGTTGAGGGTTAACTAAGTGGGAGAAACAAATAATTTTCATCACAATTGATAAGGATAGCTAGGATAGGACTTCCAGTTCTCATACCTTACCAAGAGCTTTTCTAGTTATTAGTTTATTCCGTTTGCAATTTACTTTTTCTTGTTCTCTTATCCAAAACCCCCAAAACATACTTTTTCACAACCAATTATAAGCACACTTCCCTACAATTCCTTGAGAGACGACCCGAGATTCAAATACTTCGGTTATCAATTTTATTAGGGGTTTGTTACTTGTAACAACCAAGTTTTTGTACGAAAGGATTTTTGTTGGTTTAGAAGCTATACTTTCAACGAGAACTTATTTGTGAATTCTAGACCACGCAAGAATCGTCAATTGCAGAGAAGAAACAAAAAAAACCATAACAAAAAAAAAAAGAAAACGACCATTGAAGGTGGTTAAAAAACAAACCAAAAAAACAAAGCCTGTGCCTATAGATTCAGAGAGCACAAGCGAATCTGAAAACGAGTAAGTATTTTTGTTGATTGCATATATATCTATTTTCGGTTCGGTGGGCTTATAAGTTTTGGTTTAGCATGCAGTTTAATTTATTTCGGTTTGGTGTTATCTTTAGGTTTGGTTGACTTCATCGTTAGTGTCTTGTCTCTGGTATAAATTCAATGTGTTTATCTGTTTTACAGAGAAAATGAAACTGAGAAAACACCCATAATAAAAAGAAGAAAATAACCAGAAAGAGTGGCAAAAACACCAACCCAACCTGAGAAAGAGTAAGTTTTTCAAATCATATTTTCTTTTATTGATACTTATATTTTAGGTTTCCTGATACTTATTTTATGAACATTCAGAACTGAACAAGAAAAAGACAATACTGCCGAAAAAAGAAAATGAGCATTGGAGATAATAAGGGAGAAAAGATCAAAGAAAAGAAATAATGGAGTTCAGTCAACAAACATTACTCCGGATCAGTTTGACTCTCCACAGGGACAAAATGATTTCTCTTAGACGTAAGATTCAGTTTATTATTCCCGAATTCTTTTTCTTACTTGGCTTACTTTTGCTACAACCTTTTCTAATTCCTCTAGATTTAATTACTAATATTTATTTATATTGCTTAGGGTGCCGACTGTAAATATTGATAGTGAGCAAGTCTTACAGACACAAGGAAGCTCTACACCTTCTATAGATGTTGTGAGCAATACCAGGTAAATTGGTTCACAGAATATTGTATTTTCGGTTCGGTGGTTGCCCAAAAATGAATTTAATGTCTTTCTAGACCTTTGCTTTTAGTCTTGGTTTCTAATTTTAATTTGTTATTTTTTATTTAGGAAAAATACCTCAGAAAGCCTGGTCAAATATATTAGAAAAAAGATAATCTTTCCAAGAAAGACGTCTAAACTCCACGAGTGTAAGTTAAAAATATTTATGTTACTCTTTTAAATTTAGTTAATAATTTTTGTTTAATTAATCACAAGGAAATTATGTTTAAATGTCACTAGAGCTACACCTGAATCTGAAGTACAAATCATTGAGTTTCAAGAACAAACTCGTTCTGAACCTTTGGAAGTGTGAGTTTTTCAATGTGCAAATTTCTATTTTTCAAAACAAATTCTAATTATTCAACATTAACTTTATTTTTGTTTACATTCCTTAGACCTCCTCTTGCATTGTCTCTTCCAAGTTTAGTTCAGGAAGAGTTGATGAAGGATGACTTCATCTATGTCCCTCCACAAGAGGAAACACAACAAAGATCTAATAATGAGTAAGTTAATAAATATTTATTCACTACATGAATCTTGTTCAATGTTTACTGCTTATAAATGGTTTAATTATGGTTCAGTTGAAACCAGAAATGAGTTCAATCTGTTCTTGTCTTTAGACTCTCTTCTGCTTATTACAACTGCCCTCAAGAAGCTGAAAAGCAGGGTGTTACAGTATCTCTTATGAGTTATGTAATTGAAGACTTAATGAAAGATGACTATGTGTATGAAGTTTCTAATGAAGAGTAAATTTCACATAAATTTTTTTTATTAATTTTAATGGTTGTTATTGAACTATTTTCTATTTAATGCAACAGCCCTGCAAAAGAACAAGAACTACAAGCCAAAGAACCAACGGTGCAACAAGAATCAGAACAAGAAGCACCTGTTAATGTGTAAGCATTAAATTCTTTAATATCACTTTTTTTAATATAATTTTGGTTCACTGTACGTTTAGGTTTTGGTTCAGTATAAGTTTAGTTTTTGATTCACTATAATGATTAGTGTAATTTCTGTTAAATATCATTGTTAATATGATAATAGTTTGGGATAATTATAGAAATCTTTACTGTTTAATACAACAGCCCTGTAAAAGAACAAGAACAACAAGCCCAAGAACCACCGGTGCAACAAGAATCAGAACAAGAAGCACTTGTTAACGTGTAAGCATTAAATTCTTTAATATCACTTTTGTTTAATATAAGTTCGGTTCACTGTACGTTTAGGTTTTGCTTCAGTATAAGTTTGGTTTTCGGTTCACTATAATGATTAGTGTAATTTCTGTTAAATATCATTGTTAAATATGATAATAGTTTAGAATAATTATAGAAATATTTACTGTTTAATGAAGCAGAACTCTGGAACAGCCGTGCGAAGAACCAACAGAGCAACAATCCAAACAAGAAGCACTTGTTGATTTGTAAGTTTTATTGCTTATATAAATATTAATAATGTTTACTGCTTATACATAGTTTAATTATGGTTCCGTTGAAACCAAAAATGAATTCAATGTGTTGTTGTCTTTGGACTCTCTTCTGTTTCTTATAGCTGCCCTCTAGAACCCAACAAGTAGGATGTTACGGGGTCTATTACAAGCTCTGTTATTGAACAGTTTTTCAAGGATGCCGATGTCTATCAAGTTTCTGATGAACAACAATCCAAAGAACCCCCGGTGGCATGACAATCAGAAAAAGAAACTCTAATCTTGTCATCATTTGACAGGTATTTTACTTGCTTTTCTTTAATATCATTTTTATTTAATATTATTTCGGTTCACTGTTAGTTTGAATTTGGGTTCACTATTTGTTTGGATTTTGGTTCACTATATTGATTAAATATCATTTTTGTTTAATATCATTGTTAAATATCTATCATCCTGCAGTGCTGCTCAACCTAGGGAAAGGGCAGATGAAAGGCCTTCCTTTAGCCTTGGAACTTGACATCCTGGCAGAGGCGGTGGTAGACGCTGGAGTGGAAGCAGCATTAAAATTCGCTGAAGGAACATCTTTAGAACCAACCTTACCAGTGCCTCAAGTTTACAAAACCCCACAGAAAAAATACAAAAATCATGAACAAGCTAATTGATAAATGTTATCATTGGATGACAGATGTAAAAAAGACAAAAGATAGTACCAATAAATATGAACCATTATTTATCTTGAAACATGAGGACTCTACGAGGGATTAAGAGAATATTTCACATCTCTAATGCCCGAAGAACAAGTGCATGCCATGGTAAAATCCTTTGCCAATTGCGTTAACATTAATAATTTTTTTAAACACTCTTATATAGTATGTCTCATAAATTTTCATCCTGTAGGTGGTTAGTATACACAGCTTGATTCTCAACGAAATAAAAACTAAGCGGTATCAAGAACAAATATACATTGTGCCGATGGATATTGTGGTAAGTAAATTTCTTATTCACTGCTTATTACTTTTCAGTTCAGTGAGAATGTTAATATTGGTTCACCTGATTCTTATGTCTTCTTTTGAGTACTTTTGGATTAAGAAAATTTTTCTCTTGAAGATTGAATATTTTTCACGTTTTATTCAGTATATGATTTTTGTTTGGTTCGGTGAAATATAATTTAACTGATGTTGATTTTGCAGAATTTTATTGTGGGAACATATGGCGACAAGTACTATGATAAGAGCACAAAAAAAAGTCCACAGTTTTAATATTCAGTAGTATAACCACTACTGGCAGTTTACTGACAAAAGGAAACTTGCATCATATCCATTTGTACACTGGGACTGAGACACGGCCCAGACTCCTACGGGAGGCAGTAGTGGGGAATTTTCCGCAATGGGCAAAAGCCTGACGGAGCAATGCCGCGTGGAGGTAGAAGGCCTACGGGTCATGAACTTCTTTTCCCGGAGAAGAAGCAATGACGTTATCTGGGGAATAAGCATCGGCTAACTCTGTGCCAGCAGCCGCGGTAAGACAGAGGATGCAAGCGTTATCCGGAATGATTGGAGCCCAGCCCGGGGCTCTAACCGCGTGCCTGTTGAAGAATGAGCCGGCGACTTATAGGCAGTGGCTTGGTTAAGGGAAACCACTGGAGCCGTAGTGAAAGCGAGTCTTCATAGGGCAATTGTCACTGCTTATGGACCCGAACCTGGGTGATTTATCTATGACTAGGATGAAGCTTGGGTAATATTTAAAATTCTTTGATAATTCTCTTGTTTGCTATTGTTTCCACTAAAATATTCTATAATTTTCCAAAACTTCTGCTATTTGTCCCAATTTGCAATGGGGGCATTGGTGGTTGTGGATTACTGATGTAAACAATAAGAAATTCTATGTCCTTGACTCTATCAACAAGAAGCCAGAAGAAATACCTGATTCGAGAAAGGAAATAAACAAATTTGTTGTAAGTTATTTTCTTGTAAATTATTGAAATTATTCTGTACATGAGAGGAGTTTGGTTCACTGTTGTTGGTTTTGTTTATTTACTTTTTTTTTACTCTTTCAGAGTTTAATAATTTTCCAGATGAGGGTGTACGCTGGGGCAGAACCCTTAATAGAGGATGCACTGGGAGAGGAAGCAGAGTATATCCCATTGAATGATTAACGTACAAAGTAAGAATCTTTCTCTTCTATAGTGCTATTTTTAATGTGTTTTATTTTATATACTAATGATCGTATTATACTCAATTCTTGCTTAGCTATGATTGTGGAACATTCGTAATGAAATGGCTGGAAACAATAGATCCACAAAAAATAAAGAGCGACAAGAGATATACATATAAAGCTTGGACACGAGTAAGTACTTTCTAAATTAATGAACTTCTTTCTTTTCTTATTTCATTCAGTTAAGTTGATATTGTCACTAGAACTTTGAATTTGGTTGTTACTCTATTCAATAGCTGTTTTCCATGCAGAAAATACTATTCTTGTTAATTAAAAATTGATCACCATTTATTCACCACATATAAAATTTTCGGTTCGGTAGCTCATATAATTTTGATTCACCAAATGAATGTTTTTCGGTTCGGTGGCTCTTATAATTTTGATTCACCAAGTAAATTTTTCGATTCGGTGGCCTCCTTTTAATTTGTTTAGGTTTAGGTTTATTATGATTCCATTTTTACGTTATAACTAGGGCTTTGAATTAAATTTGTTGTTATTTAATGTGGTTTTGATTTACTTGATATTTAATGTGTTCAGGATGTAGGGTTATTATGATTGCATTTTTACAGTATGATTAGAGCTTTGAATAATATTGTTCTTATTTCATTTGGGTTCATTTCTTATGTAACTAATTCATTTCAATTGAAAAGCAGAAAGAAATTAATGACTCTAGATACCAATATGGTCCACATTTTCTGTTTTATGAAATGAACAAAATGAGAGACCAAGTAATTTCGGAATCTGAAGCAATAGGACTCACCAAGCCGTCTGCTTTCTTTTTCAGCTCTTGTTGTAAATATGGGGATTTAGATACCAAATAGCATATACTAGTTGTAATTAACAATATTTTGTTTAACTTGTTTAAAGAGCAAAAAATGCATACTTCAAATGTATATATGTTAATGTTAATGTATATATCTATTCTTAATATCAATGTATATAAATGTTAATATTTATATATCTGTTGGAACTGTGTAGCTGCTGTTTTATTCCAGGTTCTCAATGATTGCAATCACTATATTTACGAATACATTTATAATCCAAAAGAACATAGTGAACCAAAATTAATACACTGGGCGAACCGAAAAGGTAGAAATACACTGAACCCCTAAACCCTGAACCCTAAACCCTAAACCCTAAACCCTAAACACTAAATCCCTAAACCCTAACACCTAAAACCTAAACCCTAAAACACTGAACAATGGACCCTAAACCCATAAACCATAAATTCCTAAAACCCTAAACCCTAAACCCGAACAATGAACTCTGAACCTAAACCCTGAACACTGAACTCTGAACCCTAAATGCTAAACCCTAAACCTTAAACCCTTAGAACCCTGAACCCCAGACCCCTACACCCTAAACCATAAACCCTCAATGATGAAAGAGGTGAACTGAAATTAATACACGGGGCAAACCAAAAAGGTAGAAACACACTGAACCCCTAAACCCTAAATCCTATACCATAAACACTAAATCCCTAAACCTAAAACCTAAACCCTAAATCCTAAAACACCGAACAATGGACCCTGAACCTATAAACCCTAAATCCCTAAAACCCTAAACCCTAAACCCTGAACCCGAACCCCTAAACTCTGAACCTAAACCCTGAACACTGAACTCTGAACCCTAAATACTAAACCCTAAACCCTAAACCATTAGAACCTTGAACCCTAGACCCCTAAACCCTGAACCCTAAACCCTCAGCCATGAAAGAGGTGAACCGAAATTAATACACTGGGCGAACCTAAATTATGAAACACACTGAACCCCTAAACAATGAAACTTGAACCTATAAACCCTAAATCCCAAATTGACCCATGCCCAAATAAATTTACCTTCCTCCAACGTCACTAAAATAAACGTGACTTCCACGCGCTTTATTATAAAAAAACAAAATTCTTCTTCAAAACGCACAAAACCTATCCTTCTCTTCAAATCTCTCTCAAAATCACTCAAATTTTAGTCACATTCTCTGCAAAAACCACTACTACAGAAGAATAGCAAGAAGATTTGGTTCGAACAACCACAAAAGAACGAAAATAGCAACAGAGACTACCAAAGGTATGAAAAAACTACTATTCACTTGAAATCTTGCAATGTCGCATTTCTCCTAGTTGCATTTTAGGTTTCTTGGATTGATTTGCTTCGTTTAGAAAGTCGAACTATTGTGAATGTATTCTTATAGTATAACTAGGGATTGGAATGAAATTTGTTGTTATTTTCATTCAGTTCAGTGGATAGTGTAACTAGGGCTTTCAAATTGGTTGTTACTCTGTTCAGTACTTCTTTTGCATGGAGAAATACTATCATTTAGCAACAGTGTTCAAGAATATGAGTCAGGAAAAGAAAGCTATAGTTGAAGAAATGGGATTCGGTGTCCTGGCACATGTCCCAGAAATGAAGGTATCTCACGCCCTCTTAAGAGAATTGATTGATTCCTATGATAAGTATTATGGTTGCCTGAAAACTCTCCATGGAAAAATATACATAACACATGCCAAGGTAGAAGTTGTGCTGGGGATAAGCCACAGCGGTAATATACTTTTCACTTCTTGCTTATTTTTGGTTCATTGCTCACTTAAATTTTGGTTCATTGCTCCCTTTAAATTTGTTTCATTGCTACCTTTAATTTCGGTTCATTGGTATGTAAAAAATTAAACTGAACCTTTTTGGCTCATTTGTTGCTATTATAATATTGTAGGGGATCGTTTTCCTAAAAAGGTTGACCATCACAAATTGAATGAGGAAGACAAGGTAATATTTGATAGCCTTAAATGTGTTACGTTGGCGACTTTGACAAAGTCTATCCTAAACATGAGTGTTGAAGTGGAGGAGAACCGGAAAAAATTCTGCAGGACTTTTGTCGTCTTCATACAAAAGTGCTTCTTGCTACGGACGACGGTAAGCATGGCCTCTGCAATCTATAAGCCGCCTATTTTTTGTGTGGACAACATCTGGCAGTAGGATTGGGCATGTCATGTGCTCAGCTTCTTGAGAAAGGGAATCGAAAACAAGAGAAAGGGGAAGAAACAGTCCGTTGAGGGCTGTGTTTTTGTTTTGATGCTGATTTACTTCCACGAAATCAAGTTCCCTAACTTGGATGGACTTGATGCTCCCCTGGCACCGTGGGTAGCCTATTGGACAAAGAAGATGATACTCGACCGAATTTTTAAGGAAGCAACAAACACAATGGTAATGTGTTAATTTGAAGCGTTGTGCATGTAGAAATATTTTTCTTGATAATTAAATGTTTATCACGTATTATTCATCACATGAATTGAATTCGGTTGAGTGTTGTGGTCAGTTTAATTCACCTGATTGTTTTTGTATTTTCTCGTTTCAAATACTCTGCTAACTAAATAATTTTGGGTTTTAGGGACTTCTGTATAGAAAGCAAATAAAGGGGAAAAAGAAAAGAAAAAAGGGAGAAAGAAGAAAAGAAAGTTGTTGTTGTGGATTGGTAGCGCGAAATTGTGATCAATACTTTTCACAAATCAAATAATCCTCGGTAATGAATCCAAAAACTTGGTGTTCAATACCATGGCATAAACACAACTTCGCACAACTAACCAACAAGTGTACTGGGTCGTCCAAGTAATAAACCTTACGCGAGTAAGGGTCGATCCCACAGAGATTGTTGGTATGAAGCAAGCTATGGTCACCTTGTAAATCTTAGTCAGGCAAACTCAAATGGGTATGGTGATAAACGCATAAAACATAAAGATAAAGATAGAGATATTTATGTAATTCATTGGTAGGAATTTCAGATAAGCGTATGAAGATGCCTTCCCTTCCGTCTCTCTGCTTTCCTACTGTCTTCATCCAATCCTTCTTCCTCCTCAGGGTCAACCCCATTAGTCTTGACAGTGTCACAGATTTGCAAGAATTCAGCTAAGAACTGATGAGGATCTTCCAATGGAAGTCCATGAAACTTGCAATTCTGTTGCATTAGAGAAACTAATTGAGGCTTAAGCTCAAAGTTGTTTTCTCCAATGGCAGGGATAGAGATGCTTCTCCCATAGAAGTCGGGAGTAGGTGCAGTAAAGTCACCCAGCACCTTCCTTGCATTGTTGGCATTGTTGTTATTTTCTTTGGTTGCCATGTCTTCTTCTTTTTCAAAAATTTCTATCAGGTCCTCTCCAGAAATTTGTGATTTAACTTCTCTTAGCTTCCTCTTTAAAGTCCTTTCAGGTTCAGGATCAGCTTCAACAAGAATACCTTTATCTTTATTCCTACTCATATGAAAGAGAAAAAAACAAAGAAAGTGTGGAATCCTCTATGTCACAGTATAGAGATTCCTTGATGTGTCAGAGGAAAAGAAGAATAGAAGGATGAGGTAGAAAATTCGAACTTATCAAAGAAAGAGGGAGTTCGAATTGTTCATTAAGGAATAGTGTTAGTCCATAAATAGAAGGATGTGAGAAGA
>NC_029780.3:96405886-96406173 GCF_000817695.3 Arachis duranensis
ATTTCGTGTAGAGACTCTTCTTGGAGTTAAACGCCAGCTTTTATGCCAATTTGGGCGTTTAACTCCCATTTTGGTGCCAGTTCCGGCGTTTAACGCTGGGATTTCTGAGGGTGACTTTTAACGCTGGTTTGGGCCATCAAATCTTGGGCAAAGTATGGACTATCATATATTGCTGGAAAGCCCAGGATGTCTACTTTCTAACGCCATTGAGAGCGTGCCAATTGGGCTTCTGTAACTCCAGAAAATCCACTTCGAGTGCAGGGAGGTCAGAATCCAACAGCATCTGC
>NC_029780.3:96406273-96406460 GCF_000817695.3 Arachis duranensis
GCAAATTAAGAAAGAAGAGAGTAGAAGAAGAAGAAATGAAGGAGATGGGAATGGCTTTTGGTTTCGGCCAAGAAGGGGAAGGGTAAGGGTGGGAAAGTGGTTTGAATTTGAAGGGTGAGGTAGGTTGGGTTTTATGAAGGATGGATGTGAGTGGTGAAGAGAAAGATGGGATTTGATAGGTGAAGGG
>NC_029780.3:96406722-96407049 GCF_000817695.3 Arachis duranensis
GCCAGCTTGGTGCCCATTCCTGGCGTTTAACGCCAGTCTGATGCCCCTTTCTGGCGTTAAACGCCCAGAATGGTGCCAGCTGGGCGTTAAACGCCCATCTGCTAGCCTCACTGGCGTTTAAACGCCAGTGCGCTCTCCTCCAGGGTGTGCTGTTTTTCCTCCTGTTTTTCATTCTGTTTTTGCTTTTTTCATTGATTTTGTGACTTCTCATGATCATCAACCTACAAAAAATATAAAATAACAAAAGAGAATAGTCAAAATATAATATTGGGTTGCCTCCCAACAAGCGCTTCTTTAATGTCAGTAGCTTGACAGTGGGCTCTCATG
>NC_029780.3:96407977-96408452 GCF_000817695.3 Arachis duranensis
TCTCTGTCTGTTGCTGAGAAGATGATGGAAAAGGCTTGCCATTGCTAAACCTGTTTCTTCCACCATTACTGTTGTTGAAACCTTGTTGAGGTCTCTGTTGATCCTTCCATGAGAAATTTGGATGAATTCTCCATGAAGGATTGTAAGTGTTTCTATAGGGTTCTCCCATGTAATTCACCTCTTCCATTGAAGGGTTCTCAGGATCATAAGCTTCTTCCTCAGATGAAGCCTCCTTAGTACTGCTTGATGCATTTTGCATTCCAGACAGACTTTGAGAAATCATATTGACTTGTTGAGTTAATATTTTGTTCTGAGTCAATATGGCATTCAGAGTGTCAATCTCAAGAACTCCTTTCTTCTGATTAGTCCCATTGTTTACAGGATTCCCTTCAGAAGTGTACATGAATTGGTTATTTGCAACCATTTCAATCAGCTCTTGAGCTTCTGTAGGCGTCTTCTTCAGATGAAGAGATCC
>NC_029780.3:96411307-96411750 GCF_000817695.3 Arachis duranensis
TCATTGAATCCTACTCAGAATATCACAGACAAGGTTAGACCTTCCGGATTCTCTTGAATGCCGCCATCAGTTCTAGCCTATACCACGAAGACTCTGACCTCACGGAATGGTTGGCTCGGTTGTCAGACGAGCACTCGGTTGTCAGGCGATCAACCATGCATCGTGCAATCAGGAATCCAAGAGATATTCACCCAATCGAAGTTAGAACAGAGGTGGTTGTCAGTCACATGTTCATAGGTGAGAATGATGATGAGTGTCACGGATCATCACATTCATCAAGTTGAAGAACAAGTGATATCTTAGAACAAGAACAAGCGGAATTGAATGGAAGAACAATAGTAATTGCATTAATACTCGAGGTACAGCAGAGCTCCACCCTTAATCTATGGTGTGTAGAAACTCCACCGATGAAAATACATAAGAACAAGGTCTAGGCATGGCCG
>NC_029780.3:96411984-96417764 GCF_000817695.3 Arachis duranensis
CACTTGGTGTGTGCTTGGGCTGGGCATTGAAGCATTTTCGTGTAGAGACTTCTCTTGGAGTTAAACGCCAGTTTTTATGCCAATTTGGGCGTTTAACTCCCATTTTGGTGCCAGTTCCGGCGTTTAACGCTGGGATTTCTGAGGGTGACTTTGAATGCTGGTTTGGGCCATCAAATCTTGGGCAAAGTATGGACTATCATATATTGATGGAAAGCCCAGGATGTCTACTTTCTAACGCCGTTGAGAGCGCGCCAATTGGGCTTCTGTAACTCCAGAAAATCCACTTCGAGTGCAGGGAGATCAGAATCCAACAGCATCTGCAGTCCTTTTCAGTCTCTGAATAAGATTTTTGCTCAGGACCCTCAATTTCAGCCAGAAAATACCTGAAATCACAGAAAAATACACAAACACATAGTAAAGTCCAGAAAAGTGAATTTTAACTAAAAACTAATAAAAATATACTAAAAACTAACTAGATCATACTAAAAACATACTAAAAACAATGCCAAAAAGCGTATAAATTATCCGCTCATCATGGATTTTTCTTCAAAAGAAGAATCTTTTTTGGAATCCAAATCAGAATCAGAATTTGACAATATAACACTGGCAGAAAGAACAAGACAAAAGAGGCTCATGAAAAAAGAAAAAATTGTTCCAACGGATTCAGAAACATCAAGTGAATCTCAAAACCAGTGCAGTTTGAATGGTTCTAATTAACAATATTTTGTTCAACTGGTTTAAAAAAGCAGACACTACTTCTTTTGAATGAATATATGTCAACATTAATGTAAATGTTAAATCTAATGTATGGATCTAATGACAATGTATACTGATTCAAGATGAATTACTACTTGTCTTGTTATATACCTGTTGGAACTGCCTGGCTGCTGTTTTGTTGCAGGTTCACAGTGAAAAAGATCAAGGTGATTACTAATACATTATGAACTCCAAAAGAACACAGTGAACCAAAATGACTACACTGGGCGAATCAAAAGGTAGAAACACACTGAATCCATAAACACTGATCCCTAAACCTAAACACTAAAACCAGAATTCTAAACACTGAACCCTGAACCCATAAATCCTAAATCCCTAAAAACCCTAAAACCTAAACCCTGAACCCAAAAAACACAATAAACCAAAATTAATGCAACTGGTGAACCAAAAAAGTGCATATCGCAGCATAACATAGATCTAATTTTAAAAGAATGCTACTATCAGAACTCTGAACTCTGAACCATGAACCAAAAAACAAATTCTTATTATTCAACTTAGAAATTAATATACTAGATGAATCGAAAAACTACATATATCAATATAGAATTTCACAAAAAAAGTGACTATTCATTAAAGACTATCAACATTCAGAAATTAAACCTGCTATAACCATGGTGAACTGAAATTTGCTCACGGTGAACAAAAATTTACATTAATAAAAACTAAAACTTGTAAAATCCTATCTTGGATAATTCATTTCTGGTGTATTGTAAAGAGTGGAGCTTAACTGAATCAATGATCCGGAGTCTAAAAGGTTCAACTACAAAAGACATAATTAATTGTATATTAGGAAATTGAACAATTGAATTTTTAACTAATCAAAAGCAAGTCAATTTTACCTCGCTTGGAGCTGTCTTTTTCTTTTTCTTCATGGCATTTGAGATCTTTTTTTTTTCAGGTTTGATCCAAGTCTGTTCTTGGGCCGACCTCTTGTTTTGATATGTGGTGGCCTTTGAAGATCATTCACATTGCTTAATGTTGCTTCTTCGTGGGTTAACAAACTTTTTTCTTTCCTTCTCTCTTGATATTTTTCCATCTCCGCTATGACCTTGTCAAATGCTCGGTGCAAAATTCCAATCAACTCTTCAGACTCAGATGCAAATTTACATATATTGTATGACCGAAACACCAATTCGTCAAATCTCTTACTTCTTGGCACCAGCACAGGTTCATGTTGGTTGCTCTTGATGTGTGTATGCCTCCTCTTTATGTTCTTGCTCCAGCATTCCAATATGTATTTAGGTGCTACGTTATCCACTCGCTCAAAGCATAGAATGCTTAGGGAATGGCGGCACAATATGCCCCTAGACTCAAATAGCAAGCAATAACATTTTACATCTCGTGATACTGCGTCATAGGTGACGACAAACTTATTGAATGTGGAGTTGGAAACCTACTCTATGACTTCATATGATGTCTGACCTAGGGTGGAATGCATTGATCTTGTGATACAATTCACTTTACCTCTAAATTGAGCTTGAACTTCCCTGAAATTCTCATGGGTATATACACGCTGAAATTGTGCCTCTATTGCTGGCTTTGTTGTGCACGATATCACAATGTGAAAATCTGCAGCATCGAATTCTCTCTCTGCTTGTTCTTTGCTTGCGAGGCAATTGTCGTATTGCTTGACAAATTATCTCAAGGAGCTATTCTGTGTGATGAACTTGTTGAAAAACAAATGCATGCTCTCACTCCTTTGTGTGCTTCTCATCCCGGCCCAAAAGTAGTGATCCAAGTAAACTGGAATCCATATATGCCGAACCTCGTACAGCTCTGCAAACCGAACCGAATTTATAAGTTGTGGTGAATCAAAAACCGTGCATGCTTTTGGGTAAAAATTATTCGAATTGAAATCTCAATTACCTAAAAGCCACTTGTTGCCTCCGAGACCATACTTTGTGAGGAAATCATTTCAGTTTCTGTCAAAATCATCTTTCGTGTACGAGTTCCAAACAACATGGCTCATCTCTTGTTCAATATCAATGTGTCCCTTGTAGCCATTTAGTTTGCTTGGGATCTTCTTCATGATGTGCCAAATACACCAGTGGCGAATTGTTGTTGGCATGCATAGCTCAATTGCCCTTTGAATCAATGCACATTGATTGGTAAGAATACCTTTTGGTGCCTTCCCTCCCATGCAATGTAGCCAACACTCAAATAGCTATTTGAATGATTGAATGTCCTCATTTTTCATCAACGCACATCCAAGAAGTGTCGATTTCCCGTGGTGATTCACACCAACAAAAGAACCTAAAACTAAATTGTACCTGCATAAATAACAAGCACACTATGGTGAACCGAAATATGTACAGCCACTGAACATCAAAAGTATCTTTGAGGGAAACGAATACCTGTTTGTGTTATATGTGGTATCAAATGAAACCACATCTCTGAAATAATCGAATGCATCTTTGCTTCTTGCATTAGCCCAGAATGCATGTTTAATGCAGTGATCGCCTTCAAGGTTGAGCTCAAAGAAGAAATTTTGGTTCTTTTCTTTCATTCTTACTAGGTACTTCTCAAATTCTTTGGCATTGTCTTTTTCTGAAATATTCCGTACTTCCCTTGTGATGTGATTCCTTACATATTTTTCTATAAAACCTACTTCACGGTGGCTGTCAGTTGCTGCCACAAATGATTGGTAGGTTTTGCTCGGTCTAATTCCAGCTTCCTCATGGGTTTCAATGGTGTGACGCACGAACATGCTAAGCTCCCTGTGTTGTTTGAGCATCTCAGCCTGGTCTGGACAACAAGGATGTGAGTGATTCAAAACAACTTTGGAAAATGTCCAAAGACCAACATCCTTCATTATGTGTACATAAATTCTGGCTTGACAATTTAACCCAGCTGAAGGGTTTATCTTCAAAGTTGGAGATATCTTTGATTTCCACCTCCTCTCTCTAGAGCATACAAGTAGTTGATTCTTAATCTTGTCTCCATCCCGAGTCGTGTTCCTTATTTTGGTGGAAAAACTAGCAAGTTTGGAATAATGTTTGTAGAAATTTTTAGGTTCTTCTAGGGTCTTGAAAATCATTCCCACCTTCAGGACAAATTATACAGTGAACCGAAATCTTAATTATGGTGAAACAATTATATAGTGCTTAGGGAAGAAAACAAAACATATTGGTCTAATTTTTGTTAGACTGCTTTCAAAGTAGCGAACTGAAAATATGAAAGTGATGAACCATCTCTTTAGTACTTACCGAACCAAAAAATTTCTCAAATTTACTCAGAGTTACTGATGAGCGGATAATTTATACGCTTTTTGGCATTGTTTTTAGGTAGTTTTTAGTATGATCTAGTTACTTTTAGGGATGTTTTCATTGGTTTTTATACTAAATTCACATTTCTGGACTTTACTATGAGTTTGTGTGTTTTTCTGTGATTTCATGTAATTTCTGGTTGAAATTGAGGGACCTGAGCAAAACTCTGATAAGGAGGCTGACAAAGGACTGCTGATGCTGTTGGAATCTGACCTCCCTGCACTCGAAATGAATTTTCTGGAGCTACGGAAATCCAAATGGTGCGCTCTTAACGGCGTTGGAAAGTAGACATCCAGAGCTTTCCAGCAATATATAATAGTTCATACTTTGTTCGAGATTTGACGACGTAAACTGGCGCTCAACGCCAGTTTCATGCTACATTCTGGAGTCAAACGCCAGAAACACGTCATGAACCAGAGTTGAACGCCCAAAACATGTTACAACTTGGCGTTCAACTCCAAGAGAAGCCTCAACTCGTGGATAGATCAGGCTCAGTCCAAGCACACACCAAGTGGGCCCCGAAAGTGAATTTATGCATCAATTACTTATTTCTGTAAACCCTAGTAGCTAGTTTAGTATAAATAGAACTTTTTACTAGTGTATTAGACATCTTTGGTCTCAGTTTTATTTTATTATTCATCTTAGGAGACTATTGATCACATTTTGGGGGCTGGCCATTCGACCATGACTGAACCTTCATCACTTATGTATTTTCAACGGTGGAGTTTCTGCATACCATAGATTAAGTGTTGGAGCTCTGCTGTACCTCAAGTTTCAATGCAATTACTACTATTTTCTATTCAATTCGACTTATTCCTATTCTAAGATATTCGTTGCACTTCAAGATGATGAATGTGATGATCCGTGACACTCATCATCATTCTCACCTATGAACGCGTGACTGACAACCACTTTCGTTCTACCTTAGACCGGCGCATATCTCTTGGATTCCTTAATCAGAATCTTCGTGGTATAAGCTAGAATTGATAGCGGCATTCATGGGAATCCGGAAAGTCTAACCTTGTCTGTGGTATTCCGAGTAGGATTCCGGGATTGAATGACTATGACGAGCTTCAAACTCACGATTGCTGGGCGTGATGACAAACTGGTGCACGAAATTGCAATCACACTTTTGCAATTCCGCACAACTAACCAGCAAGTGCACTGGGTCGTCCAAGTAATACCTTACGTGAGTAAGGGTCGATCCCATGGAGATTGTTGGCTTGAAGCAAGCTATGGTTATCTTGTAAATCTTAGTCAGGATATCAGAAATTATCAGGATTGATTGTGAAAAGTAAAAGAACATGAAATAAGTACTTGTTCTGCAGTAATGGGGAACAGGTTGAGGTTTTGGAGATGCTCCATCTTCTGAATCTCTGCTTTCCTACTGTCTTCTTCTTCAAACATGCAAGGCTCCTTCCATGGCAAGCTGTATGCAAGGGTTTCATCGTTGTCAGTGGCTACCTCCCATCCTCTCAATGGAAATGTTCAACGCACCCTGTCACGGCACGGCTATCCATCTGTCGGTTCTCAATCCAGTGATTCTTTTGCGTCTGTCACTAACGCCACGCCCTCAGGAGTTTGAAGCTCGTCACAGTCATTCAATCATTGAATCCTACTCAGAATACCACAGACAAGGTTTAGACCTTCCGGATTCTCTTGAATGCCGCCATCAGTTCTAGCTTATACCACGAAGATTCTAATTAAAGAATCCAAGAGATATCTACTTAATCCAAG
>NC_029780.3:96417893-96420387 GCF_000817695.3 Arachis duranensis
CTAGTAACCTAGGGTATACAGAAATGAGTAAATGACGTAAAAATCCACTTCTGGGTCCACTTAGTGTGTGCTTGTGCTGAGCATTGAAGCTTTCATGTGTAGAGACTTTTTCTGGAGTTAAACGCCAGCTTTTATGCCAGTTTGGGCGTTTAACTCCAAGTTTTATGCCAGTTCCAGCGTTAAACGCTGGAATTTCTGAGGCTGTTTTGCCATGCCAGTTTGGGCCATCAAATCTCGGGCAAAGTATGGGCTATTATACATTGCTGGAAAGCCCAGGATGTCTACTTTCTAATGCCGTTGAGAGCGCGCCAATTGGGCTTTTTTAGCTCCAGAAAATCCACTTCGAGTGCAGGGAGGTCAGAATCCAACAGCATCTGCAGTCCTTTTCAGTCTCTGGATCAGATTTTTGCTCAGAACCCTCAATTTCAGCCAGAAAATACCTGAAATCATAGAAAAACACACAAACTCATAGTAAAGTCCAGAGAAGTGAATTTTAACTAAGAACTAATAAAAATATACTAAAAACTAACTAGATCATACTAAAAACATACTAAAAACAATGCAAAAAAGCGTATAAATTATCCGCTCATCACAAATACAAAAGAATCAAGGGATTCTATTCCAACATGATCGAGAACCGAAAGATGATTAGCCGTGCTGTGACAGAGCATTTGGTCCATTTTCACTGAGAGGATGGGATGTAGCCATTGACAACAGTGATGCCCTACATACAGCTTGCCATGGAATGGAGTGACAAAGATTGGATAAAAGCAGTAGGAAAACAGAGATTCGGAAGGAGCACAACACCTCCATACACCTATCTGAAATTCCCACCATTGGTTTACATGAGTAACTTTATCTTTATTTTCTATTTAATTTATTATTATTATTCGAAAAACCAATAATCTCTTAAATTAGTTAAATCCGCCTGGCTGGGATTTACAAGATGACCATAGCTTGCTTTATACCAACAATCTCTGTGGGATCGACCCTTACTCACGTAAGGTTTATTACTTGGACGACCCAGTACACTTGCTGGTTAGTTGTGCGGAGTTGTGACAAAGTGTGATTTATGTTTGAGAGCACCAAGTCTTTGGAGCCATTGTTGATGATCACAATTTCGTCCACCAAGTTTTTGGCGCCGTTGCCGGGGATTGTTCGAGTATAGACAACTGACGGTTCATCTTGTTGCTCAGATTAGGTAATTTTCTTTTCAAAAAAAAAAATTTTCAAAAAAAATTTTACGAAATTTTTCTTTGTTTTCGTTTTTCCCAAAAATTATTTTCGAAAAAAAATAAAAATACAAAAAAATAATAAAATCATAAAAATCAAAAAATATTTTGTGATTCTTGTCTTGTGTCAATTTTTAAGTTTGGTGTCAATTGCATGTTTTAAAAATCTCTTGCATTTTTTGAAAATTCATGCATTCATGGTGTTCTTCATGATCTTCAAGTTGTTCTTGGTAAGTCTTCTTGTTTGATCTTGATATTTTCTTGTTTTGTGTCTTTTATTGTTTTTCATAGTATCCATGCATTTAAGAATTCTAAGTTTGGTGTCTTGCATGTTTTCTTTGCATAAAAAATTTTTCAAAAATATGTTCTTGATGTTCATCATGATCTTCAAAGTATTCTTGGTGTTCATCTTGACATTCATAGTGTTCTTGCATGCATCATGAATTTTGATTCATAATTTTCATGTTGTGAGTCATTTTTGTTATTTTTCTCTCTCATTATTAAAAATTCAAAAATCAAAAAATATCTTTTCCTTATTTCTCTCCTAATTTTCGAAAATTTGAGTTGACTTAGTCAAAAAATTTTAAAATTAGTTGTTTTTCATAAGTCAAGTCAAAATTTCAATTTTAAAAATCCTATCTTTTCAAAAAATTTTTTTCAAAAATCAAATCTTTTTCATTTTTATCTTATGATTTTCAAAAATTTAAAAATATTTTTCAAAAATCTTTTTTAATTTTATCTTTATTTTCGAAAATTATGCTAACAATTAATAAGATTGATTCAAAAATTTGAAGTTTGTTACTTTCTTGTTAAGAAATGTTCAATCTTTAAATTCTAGAATCATATCTTTTAGTTTCTTGTTAGTTAAGTAATTAATTTTAATTTTAAAAATTTAATCTTTTTCAAGATATCTTTTTGTTAAAAATCATATCTTTTTTTATATCTTTTTATCATATCTTTTATATCATATCTTTTTCAAAATTTTATCTTTTTCAAAAATTTGATTTTAAAATATCTTATCTAACCTCTTATCTTCCTATCTTTTCAAATTTGATTTTAATATCTTTTTCAACTAACTAATTAACTTTTTGTTTGTTTCTTATCTTTTTCAAAACCACCTAACAACTTTTCTCTCTCTAATTTTCGAAAATATCTCATCCCTTTTTCAAAATTCTTTTTAAATTAACTAATTATTTTAAATTTTAATTTTAATTATATCTTATCTTTAATTTTCGAAAATCATTAACTACTTTTTCAAAATT
>NC_029780.3:96420425-96420652 GCF_000817695.3 Arachis duranensis
TTCAAAATTAATTTTTGAATTCTCTCTCTCATCTTCTTCTATTTATTTATTTATTTACTAACACTTCTCTTCACCTCTCTTTATCTCCAATCACTTCCTCTATCCCTACCCTTGTGTTTGGATTATTCCTTCTTCTTAATCCTTATCCCCTTTCTTCTTCTACTAATAATAAGGATCCTCTTTACTGTGACATAGAGGATTCCTCTTCCTTTTCTTTTTCTCTTCTC
>NC_029780.3:96420928-96421162 GCF_000817695.3 Arachis duranensis
CCTGCCATTGGAGCAAACAATTTTGAGCTGAAACCTCAATTAGTTGCTTTAATACAACAGAACTGCAAGTTTCATGGACTTTTATCTGAAGATCCTTACCAGTTTTTAACTGAGTTCTTGTAGATTTGTGAGACTGTTAAGATGAATGGAGTAGATCCTGAAGTCTACAAGCTCATGCTTTTCCCTTTTGCTGTAAGAGACAGAGCTAGAACATGGTTGGACTCACAACCTAAT
>NC_029780.3:96421285-96436116 GCF_000817695.3 Arachis duranensis
AAAGATACAAGCAGATGACCAAAAAGTGTCCTTCTGACATGTTTTTAGAGTGGACCATATTAGATATATTCTATTATGGTCTATTTGAGTTTTCCAAGATGTCATTGGACCACTCTGCAGGTGGATCCATTCACCTAAAGAAAACGCCTGCAGAAGCTCAGGAACTTATTGACATGGTTGCAAATAACCAATTCATGTATACTTTGAGAGGAATTCTGTGAATAATGGGACACCCCAGAGGAAGAGAGTTCTTGAAATTGATGCTCTGAATGCCATATTGGCTCAGAACAAAGTGTTGACTCAGCAAGTCAACATGATTTCTCAAAGTCTGAATGGATGGCAAAATGCATCCAACAGTACTAAAGAGGCATCTTCTGAAGAAGAAGCTTATGATCCTGAGAACCCTGCAATGGCAGACGTAAATTACATAGGTGAATCTTATGGAAACACCTATAACTCATTATGGAGAAATCACCCAAATCTCTCATGGAAGGATCAACAAAGGCCTCAACTAGGCTTTAATAATGGTGGAAGAAATATGTTTAGCAATAGCAAGCCTTTTCCATCATCTTCTCAACAACAGACAGATAATTCTGAACAGAGCACCTCTAACTTATCAAACATAGTCTCTGATCTGTCTAAAGCCACTTTAAGTTTCATGAGTGAAACAAGGTCCTCCATTAGAAATTTGGAGGCACAAGTGGGCCAGTTGAGTAAGAAAGTCACTGAAACTCCTCCTAGTACTCTCCCAAGCAATACAGAAGAGAATCCAAAGAGAGAGTGCAAGGTCATTGATATAGTCAATATGGCCGAATGCAAGGAGGAAGGAGAGGATGTGAATCCCAATGAGGAAGACCTCATGGGACGTCTCCCAACCAAGAAGGAGTTCCCTATTGAGGACCCAAAGGAATCGGAGGCTCATATGGAGACCATAGAGATTCCATTAAACCTCCTTCTGCCATTCATGAGCTCTGAAGAGGATGAAGATGTGACTGGAGAGCAAGTTGCTCAATATCTAGGAGCCATCATGAAGCTAAATGCCAAGTTATTTGGTAATGAGAGGAAGCATGAACAGCTTCTCTCAATGCAGAGTCAAACAGAGCCCCCACAGTCAAACTCTAAGTTTGGTGTTGGGAGGCCACAACAAACTCTAAGTTTGGTGTTGAACCCCCACATTCAAACTCTAAGTTGGGTGTTGGGAGGTCCCAACAATGCTCTGAAACTCACTGTCAAGCTATTGACATTAAAGAATCGCTTATTGGGAGGCAACCCAATTTTTATTTATCTAATTTTATTTTTTATTTTATTGTTCTTTTATGTTTTATTAGGTACATGATCATGTGGACTCACGAAAAAATTATTAAAATTAAAAACAGAATCAAAAACAGCAGAAGAAAAATCACACCATGGAGGAAGGACTTACTGGCGTTTAAACGCCAGTAAGGAGCATCTGGCTGGCGTTCAACGCCAGAACAGAGCATAGAGCTGGCGCTGAACGCCAGAAACAAGCATGGAACTGGCGTTCAACGCCAGAAACATGCTGCACATGGGCGTTGAATGCCCAGAACATGCATCACTTCGGCGTTTAAACGCCAGAATTGCATGCAAAGGCATTTTACATGCCTAATTGGTGCAGGAATGTAAATCCTTGACATCTCAGGATCTGTGGACCCCACAGGATCCCCACCAACCAAATTCTCCCCTCTTCTTAACATTCATCCTCTCTTACCAATCACCTCAATCTCTCTTCCCCATCACCTCTTCACCACTCACATCCATCCATCTCTTCCCCACCCAATCCCACCCATATGGCCAAAACATACACATTTCTCCCTCTCCTCCATATCTTCTTCCCCTTTCATTCTTTTTTCTTTGCTCGAGGGTGAGCAACATTCTAAGTTTGGTGTGGTAAAAGCATAGCTTTTTTTTCATAACCATTGATGGCACCTAAGGCCAAAGAAACCTAAAAAAAAGAGAGAAAAAGAGAAAAGGAAAGACAAAAGCTTCCGTCTCTGAGTCATGGGAGATAGAGAGATTCATCTCAAAGGTCCATAGCTCAGTAGAAGAGCATTTGACTACACATCAAGAGAGCATGAGGAATTCCCTCATTAAGAAATCTCTGAGATACCTCAGGGAATATATTTTCCTCCACACAATTATTGGGAGCAACTAAGGATAAGAGCACCAAAATCATTAGGGATCATGCAACAAAGGCAAGGAAGAGACATAGAAGAGCTCAAAGCACCATTGGTCCTTCAAAAAGGCGCCACCATCACTAAAGTGGATTCATTCCTTGTTCTTATTTTTTTCTGTTGTTCGGTTTTTATGTTATATGTTCATCTATGTTTTGTGTCTCTACTTCATGATCATTAGTAGTTAGTAACTATGTCTTAAAGTTATGAATAATTCCATGAATCCTTCACCTCTCTTAAATGAAAAATGTTTTTAAATTCAAAAAGAACAAGAAGTACATGAATTTCGAATTTATCCTTGAATTTAGTTTAATTATATTAATGTGGTGACAATATTTTTTTGTTTTCTGAATGAATGCTTAAACAGTGCATATTTTTTATCTTGTTGTTTATGAATGTTAAAATTGTTGGCTCTTGAAAGAATGATGAACAAAGAGAAATGTTATTGATAATCTGAAAAATCATGAACTTGATTCTTGAAGCAAGAAAAAGCAGTGAAGAACAAAGCTTGCGGAAAAAAATATTTTGCGAAAAAAATAGAAAGAAAAATAAAAAGCAAGCAGAAAAATCCAATAGCCCTTAAAACCAAAAGGCAAGGGTAAAAAGGATCCAAGGCTTTGAGCATCAATGGATAGGAGGGCCCAAGGAACTAAAATCCAGGCCTAAGTGGCTAAATAAAGCTGTCCCTAACCATGTGCTTGTGGCATGCAGGTCTAAGTGAAAAGCTTGAGACTGAGTGGTTAAAGTCGTGATCCAAAGCAAAAAGAGTGTGCTTAAGAGCTCTGGACACCTCTAACTGGGGACTCTTGCAAAGCTGAGTCACAATCTGAAAAGGTTCACCCAGTCATGTGTCTGTAGTATTTATGTATCCGGTGGTAATACTGGAAAATTAAGTGCTTAGGGCCATGACCAAGACTCATAAAAGTAGCTGTGTTCAAGAATCAACATACTTAACAAAGAGAATCAATAACACTATCCGAAATTCTAAGTTCCTAGAGAAGCCAATCATTCTAAACTTCAAAGGAAAAAGTGAGATGCCAAAACTGTTCAGAAGCAAAAAGCTACAAGTCCCGCTCATCTAATTAGAATTAATATTCATTGATATTTTGAGATTTATAGTATATTCTCTTCTTTTTATCCTAATTTATCTTCAGTTTCTTGGGGACAAGCAACAATTTAAGTTTGGTGTTGTGATGAGCGGATAATTTATATGCTTTTTGGCATTGTTTTCAGGTAGTTTTTAGTATGATCTAGTTACTTTTAGGGATGTTTTCATTGGTTTTTATGCTAAATTTACATTTCTGGACTTTACTATGAGTTTGTGTGTTTTTCTGTGATTTCAAGTAATTTCTGGCTGAAATTGAGGGACCTGAGCACAACTCTGATAAGGAGGCTGACAAAGGACTGCTGATGTTGTTAGAATCTGACCTTCCTGCACTCGAAATAGATTTTCTGGAGCTACAGAACTCCAAATGGCGCGCTCTCAATGACGTTGGAAAGTAGACATCCAGAGCTTTCCAGAAATATATAAAAGTCCATACTTTATTTGAGATTTGATGACGTAAACTGGCGCTCAACGCCAGTTCCATGCTACATTCTGGAGTCAAACGCCAGAAACACGTCATGAACCAGAGTTGAACGCCCAAAATACGTTACAACTTGGCGTTCAACTCCAAGAGAAGCCTCAGCTCGTAGATAGATCAGTCTCAGCCCAAGCACACACCAAATGGGCCCCGGAAGTGGATTTATGCATCAATTACTTATTTCTGTAAACGCTAGTAGCTAGTTTAGTATAAATAGAACTTTTTACTAGTGTATTAGACATCTTTGGTCTCAGTTTTATTTTATTATTCATCTTAGGAGACTATTGATCACGTTTTGGGGGCTGGCCATTCGGCCATGCCTGAACCTTCATCACTTATGTATTTTCAACGGTGGAGTTTCTGCACACCATAGATTAAGGGTGTGGAGCTCTGCTATACCTCAAGTTTCAATGCAATTACTACTATTTTCTATTCAATTCGACTTATTCCTATTCTAAGATATTTGTTGCACTTCAACATGATGAATATGATGATCCGTGACACTCATCATTATTCTCACCTATGAACGCATGACTGACAACCACTTCCGTTCTACCTTAGACCGGGCGCATATCTCTTGGATTCCTTAATCAGAATCTTCGTGGTATAAGCTAGAATTGATAGCGGCATTCATGGGAATCCAGAAAGTCTAACCTTATCTGTGGTATTCCGAGTAGGATTCCGGGATTGAATGACTGTGACGAGCTTCATACTCGTGATTACTGGGCGTGATGACAAACGCAAAAGAATCAAGGGATTCTATTCCAACATGATCGAGAACCGACAGATGATTAGCCGTGCTGTGACAGAGCATTTGGACTATTTTCACTGAGAGGATGGGATGTAGCCATTGACAACAGTGATGCCCTACATACAGCTTGCCATGGAAAGGAGTGACAAAGATTGGATAAAAGCAGTAGGAAAACAGAGATTCGGAAGGAGCACAGCACCTCCATACACCTATCTGAAATTCCCACCATTGGATTACATGAGTAACTTTATCTTTATTTTCTATTTAATTTATTATTATTATTTGAAAAACCAATAATCTCTTAAATTAGTTAAATCCGCCTGACTGGGATTTACAAGATGACCATAGCGTGCTTCATACCAACAATCTCTGTGGGATCGACCCTTACTCACGTAAGGTTTATTACTTGGACGACCCAATACACTTGCTGGTTAGTTGTGCGGAGTTGTGACAAAGTGTGATTTATGTTTGAGAGCACCAAGTCTTTGGAGCCATTGTTGATGATCACAATTTCGTCCACCAGTTACTCACAGTTAATGACACTCACAATTACTCACAGTTATATATTATCAATTGATTTGAATTTAATTCAGATGTAGTCACCTCAATCCATTCAATTCACTTCAAATAAAATTAGAAATTTCATTCCATTAAATTTGATTCAGAATTCAATAATCCAAACCTCATCAAATTGATGCGTTTCAGAAGAATCATCCAAATCACAGTCATTGAATTGATTTGAAGTTGATTCATTCATTGTTTCAACTCAAAAGTGCAGATCGAAGAAGAAAATGAAGAAGAAGATGAACGACTAAGCTAATTGCGTTGAATCAATCCAGATCCATAATGCAGAGAAGAAAAATGCGAAAGAGGAGAACAACAAATTTAATTAGGTTGAAGAAGAAGAAGAAGAAGAAGAAGAAGAAGAAGAAGAAGAAGAAGAAGAAGAAGAAGAAGAAGAAGAAGAAGAAAAAGAACGTGAAGAAGAACGCGAAAGAGGTTTACGTTGTATGAGAAGGTTTACGTTGAGAAACGTTGAAAAAACAAAATAAGGATTCGTTATATATATTATAAGTGACGCGTGTAAAACAAACAGGGGTGTCGTGAAAGTTACATGGATACCATCCATGTAATTTTTACATGAATGTAGAGCTTTTCCCATATTTAATATAGAGTAAATGATAAATAGGTCCCTAACCATTTTTTCCACGAACATTTTCGTCTCTGACCATTGAAAAATATTTTTAAGTCTCCGACGTCTTTAAAAGTTGGACGGATCAGTCCCTCTGTCTAAATGCCTCCGTCAGACCCAACAAAAAAGTCTGACGTAGCTCCCATAAGGCTTGTCACGCATACGCATGGATCACGCGTATGCATCACCTGGTAGATTTCCCTCTCACACACGCGTACGCGTCACCATGAATTTAGCAAATCCTCATTTCTTCGTGAATTCTCCACTTTGTATGCTTTTTTCCATTTCTTTCAAGCCATTCTTACCTTTAAAACTTTAAATCACTCAAACAAACATATCACGACATCAAATGGGAGAAAAGTAAATTAAATTTAGCAATTTAATAGCCTAGAAAGCATGTTTTCAATCATTAAGCACACTTAGGAGAAATACACAAAACCATGCTATTTTAGTGAATAAATGTGGAAAAAGTTGATAAAATTCACCAAATTCAATACAATATAAATCATAAAATTGTGGTTCATCAACTTTCCCACACTTAAACATTAGCATATCCTCATGCTAAACTCTTGTGGTTCATCAACTAATATGCAAAATGCGTCTACCTATTTGGTTAAAAATGAATCAATCTTCAAGAACATATATGAACAAGTAGGGCTAAGATAGTATGATGATTTATGAATTCCACTAATTCAAATCTCAAAATGAAGTATAAATATATTTGCAAGAAGAAAGCTTGTGAAAGGAAAGAACAAGGGATTGAACATCGAACCCTCACTGGAAGTGTTTGCACTCTAATCTCTCTAGTGTTTGAGAGTCGATTCTCTCAATTCTCTACTAATCTTGCTTTCTATGGCTTGCTCTTCTTCTTCCAATCAAACATATATTCAATGCATGGATACAAATATCAAGAGGTCTTTTCAAGGGTTGTAATGGGGTTAGGGTTAAATTGAATTTACTTTTCTCTCATTTGATGCCTTGATATATTTTCTTGAGTGATTTAAAATTTTAAAGGCAAGAATGGCTTGAAAGAAATAATGGAAAAAAAGCATGCAAAGTGGAGAATTCATGAAGAAATGAGGATTTGCTGAATTCACGGCAACGCGTACGCGTGTGTACGCGTGAGAGGGAAGTCTGCTAGGCGACACGTACATGTGACCCACGCGTACGAGTGACAAGCATTATGGGAGCCACGTCAGACTTTTCCGTTAGGTCTGACGGAGGCATTTGGATGGAGGGACTGATCCGTCCAATTTTTAAAGACGTCAGGGACTTAAAAGTATTTTTTGATGGTTAAAGACAAAAATGTTTGTGGAAAAAAGGTCAGGAACCTATTTATCCTTTACTCTATAATATAAAGTAATTCATGATAAAACTTTAGTTATTGGTAAAGCATTTTTTTCCATTATACATATCGAAACTAAAACCAATTTTTAAGGTTAACTTTTTGATTGATGATGCAAGTCTAATTTGAATTTTTATTTTATTATTTATTTATTTGTTTTTTTTTTTTGAAATTCCGTCTACTTAATCTCTCTCTCACACACATATATATTGTAAAGTATCAAAATATAAAGATGATCTTAGAGAGATGGAAAGAATTAAGAGAACTATAAAAGATTGTATGTGAGTGAATGTAAATATTATTGATTACTGAATCAGTATGAGCAAGTCTACAAAAATTGTTATGGTAAAGTATCATTTTTATCCTCAACGTTTGTGGTAAGTCCTAAAATTGTCCCTAACATTTTAATTATTCAATTTAAATCTCTAACGTTTCAAAATTGACTCAATGTTGTCCTGCTGTTAGGAATTAGTTAACAAAATTGACGACGGGACAAAATTGAGACAATTTTAAAACATTAGGGACTTAAATAGGATCAAAACGTTGGGGACAAAAACAATACATAGAAATAAATTTTAGTTTTATCCTTCAATAATATCAATTTTTTACTGTACATAGTATTCAATTATTTTTTAGTCACATCTAAGTAAATTACACTTATTCAAAATCTTCTCAATTTTGTCCCGCCGTCAATTCTATTAACGGATCCTTAACGACAGGACAACATTGAGCCAATTTTTAAATGTTAGGGACTTAAATAGAATAATTGAAATGTTAGGGATAACTTTAGGACTTATCCCAGACGTTGGAGACAAAAATGATACTTTACTCTCTCTCTTTCTCTCTCTTGAGATATATATATAGGATAAAATAGAATTCAGTTATTTTTGTTAGTTATTTAACTATCTTTTCTCATATATTTCTCTTTAAATTTACGGTCTTTTTAAAAGAGACATTAAATTTGTCTCTGAAACGATAAAAAATAGCAACTACAGTGATTTTGTTAGAATATTAGCAAGTTGATCACAAACAGGAATATGAACTACATGTAGTTTTTTCTGCTGTAACCATTCTCTTACTAGATGAAGATCTAAATCAAAGTGTTTGATTTTATTGTGAAGGATAAAATTAGCTGCAAGGAAGACAACACTGATGTTATTACAATAGATTGTAGAAGCCCGTGTACATGGTATCCTTAGTTAAGTTAAAAGATTTTGTAACCATATAATGTTAGTCACAGATGCAATACTCCTTGTTGAATTTAAAGAATTTATAATAATTATTGGATGATATCCAAACATGATTATGTTGGGTTAAAAATCCAATTATGTGTTTGATTTGTTTGTTTATTATGCAGAAGATTATTGAAGTCAAAACAGGCCCAATAACAAGATAACATTACCCTAAAAAAGTCGAGGCCCATGATAAAAGAAACCAAAGTGGCCTATAAGCATTCACTCATTCATGACCCATGTAAATAGTTGCTATCAAAGGAAAGAAACTCCACTCTTCTCTAAACAAAAAACAAAGCAACTGAACTCATTCTCTCTCTTCTCTTTTCTCTTACATTTATGAAGAAGTCATAAAAGAAAGAAAGAAAAAGAAAGTCTAACTAGAGTTTAAATTAAAGAAGAAAAAGTGAATTACCAAATCCAAGCAAGTCAAAAGCTAAGGTTCAAAAGTTAAGATCAAATCAAGAGGTAAATCAGAAAATCTTTTTTATCTTGGTGTTTCATTGGTAACTTGTTGAGAATGTTCTCTTCCCACAAGCACCAAACTGGAAATTTGAAGAAAGCGGAGGCTTTGAAACTCTGTTACGTATCAAGGGTCAAGAATAAAACTTGGAGTTAAAGCATTGATGAATGGTTCAGATCCTTGAAGAAGATTAAAAAAGGATGAAAGAGAAGCAACAAGGTTTGTTTGCATGTTAGCTATAATCACTGCTGCTATCTTTTGCGCTACTGTTGCTATGATATTTGGGGAAGAAGAAAGTTAACTGTTCAAGCCAAGTTTCAAACTTTGGAAACTTTACTCTTCTATTAAAGGAGTAAACAGTCAGAGATTGATTTAAAGAGTGAGCACACAGTTTAGGTTCTCGTAGCTTACAATCTATTTTCTTTTTCTTTTTCAGAGTTTTGCATTGAATTTTTTGTTCTTCAGTGTTCATCTTTTCTTTATTTTTTTACAATGACAAAAGACATTAAGTGAGGAATCAGTAAAAATCATTAAGAGAAAAGGCAAAGAGAGATATAAAAAAAGTTAGAAAATTATGTCAAAGCTCTTTTGTATGTTTTTTTCGTTTTGTACACATGATCTTGAGGGGATTCCCATACTAAGTTGGGTGAGCACTTAGTGGTTAAAAATCTAGGGAGTGAAACCTAGTCAAATCTAGCTTGGGTAGAAGTTGGGTTTGTCCCAAATAGGATTGGGTTGAATTCTAGAGAAATTGATATTTGTAATCTTTGTGAAAGATAGTGAAAATTTCTCGATAGTTGTGAGAGATACTAGATGTAGGTCACATTGCACATGGTGGCTGATCCAGGATACATGGCTGTGTAATTTTCTCTTTTTTACTCTTCTTCTATTTCACTTTGTTAAGAGACAAAATAAAAGTGTCTTCTGTATTGCTTATTTCTGAAAAGTCATAGCTATCCAAAAGTAACTAGTTGCTCTATTTTTGAACGCTTCATGAAGAGACAAAATAAAGTTGTCTCCTGAATTTCATCTTAACAAATGCATCAACAACTAACAATTCCAGTCAGAAGCAAAAAGCAAAAAGGATTCGAAAAGAAAGTCATAGATTCAACTCTCCTTCTCTAGACCATTCATAAACCTTCACTCCTAAATTATGCTTCAACGCTTAATCTGCTAATAGACCGTTGCTTTTTACTTGACTAGACAACAATGTTAGAGCCCAAGAAGACACACGAACCAAATGTGGAGAACCTGTCATCAATATTGCTATCCAAATCAGAGTTTTCAAAGGCAAAGATTTTCAAGTTTATACAAGGTCTAAACACAATTATATGATAAAAATGCTAGCAAGATATCGAAGAATTCTTTTAACTCCTTGCCAATGAGGTAATCGAGGTTGATGCATGAACTGTGACACTTTGTTCACAGCAAATGCAATTTCTGATTTAATGAGGGTGACATATTATATTGCATCTACCACTGACCTGTATAGAGTTGGTTCATCAAAAAATTCACCATCATTGATAAAGAGCTTAGCAATAATGATCATAGGTAGGGACATAGGATTAAAAAAATTCATGCCGACCCTCTTTAATAAATCTCTAATATATTTAAATTGAGTAAGAATGTATGAGTCAGAATCTAATTTAGTTGCTACGATTCCAAGAAAGAAATTAAATCTACCTAACTCTTTCAAAGAAAGAATTGAGTATAGTTGATACAAAAGCGATTAAATTTTTTCAATATTAAAATATATTACTAAGATGTCATTAACATAAATAAGAATATAAATAATTGAAGAAGCTGTAAAGCATGTAAAAAAAGAGAAATTTGACTTGGTTGTTGTAAAACTAAATTTAGAGAGAGTAGTAGAAAAAGTCATAAACTAAAAACATAGAGCTTATTTTAATTTTTAGATAAACTTGTTGATTCTACAGACCTGATTTAAATCTCCTTTAATAAACAAGATGGCTGCTACATATACATAGTTTCATTAAGACACCATTTAAAAATGCATTATTAAAATTATATTAAAATTTTTTTGTTGTTTTAAAAGGTCAATTTTGAGCATAACTCGAATTGTGGCTGATTTTATTACAAGGCTAAAGATATTATCAAAATCCATACCTTTAATTTGATGGAAATTTTTGACAATAAGTCTGGCTTTATATTTTAAAATTAAACTATTAGAATATTTTTTGATAATAAATACCCATTTACTTCCAGTTACATTATTATTGGATGGAGGGTTGACAAGAGTGTAAGGTACCATAATACAAGGTTGCTCTTAGAGAAATTGAGAGAATTGAGAGAGTTAGAGAAGATTGTATCTGAGTGAATGAAAGTATTATTGTTTACTTAATTAGTATGAGTAAGTGTACAAGGGATGCTATGTAACTGCCTTATTTCTTATACCTATATTGATATATAATATGATGTCATTTTCAATTTTTCAAAATTTTTTATATAATTTTTTATTGAGTCAAATCATATCTAATTTAAAAATAAATTTAATTAAAATTTTATCCAAATTTAAAATTTATATTTAAAATCTATTGTAGAATAGTCCATTATTCTTAATTGACATTTACAATTCTCAATTATCGTATTGTTATTCAAATATACTATGTGTATATAAAAAATTAGTCATCATATATTTGTATATAATTATATGTGTTGATTTACACATTTTCAATTTATATTTTATATTTCAACATATATTATATAGTTACTGATTATATTGGTGTTTATTTTTTGCATGCATGTGATCTTAATACTAGTAAAGAATATAAAAATATTTCATTTAATCTCGTTGACCAATGCTTTAATTCAATCATTATAATCATAGAGTCTAAATTCATCTAAATTTGACAATTTTTTATTGACTAATAATTAATTTGACAATTCAAGTATCACCTAATATCCATTTAACTAGCATGTGTCCTAAGATATTAGGCATTCGAAATTAAAGTACAAAAAATACTTTGTCAATTACCATGATATAGTTATACATGTCTAAGAACTCTAATATTTTGTTAGTTTTTCATGAGAATATAATAGGTTAAATTACTCTAATAGTCCCTATAGTTTTTCAAATTTATAATTAAATCTCTATATTTTAAAAATTTTTAATTGAGTTGTTACACCAATTTTAAATATGTAATTAGATCTTTTTATAGGAAACATAACAAAAATATTTTTCATATATCTCACACCACTGGAAAATATAACTCGACATATTTTGTTAAGTTAAATATTTTTTGACAATAAAGATGTGAGTATAAATTTAAAATTGGTGAAAGATATTAAGGTAGTTATGTAGTTAAAGAGTGAGATAAAAGAAAAAGTTTGAATCAAGAAGTATTAACAGAATCAGGTAGCTTATGCTTGTACTTATTGTGTGCATACTTTCTATAAATAGGTTATGCAGTTAGAGTGAATCAATTATATTATCTTTTTGTTTTTCTTTATAATTAATTAGTTAGAATGAGATCTCAATATTAATTACTTGTAGAGCTAGATTATGTGTACAACTCTCAAGTATTGATTCTATTTTCTTTCAGTTATTCACATTATTCATTGTATTTCTTCATCATCAAGCTATAAATATAGATTTTCTATATAGTATCACGAGATTTTGGTTCTTCAAATCATGAATGATGATTCTAAAAATTCAAATCTTGGAAATTCAGCAAATCTCAAATTTTGAAAATTGTGGTAGAAATCAGAATGTAGCTATCACTCCCAACAACATTTTTTTCCATCATAAATCTTCAATTTCTGTCCCTTCAATCCTATCAGTAGAAATTTGATGAGAAAAATCACAAAATATGAGAATAACATGCCATTGCAGTCATTAGAGGTCAAGATTTGAAAGATCAACTACATTGTTAAGAATCAACTTAATACATGCAATGATTACAAAATGATTACAATTTGAAATAATGATTTTTGGCTTCTATGGATGCAGACTTCAAAAATAAACTTGTTAAAATTTTTTTCGACTATGAAATGTGGCATAAAATTCAGAATACTTTGTTGAATCCAACAAATATCGTATAAAGCAACTCAATGCACAGATTAAGACTATGAAAAAACATGGATTAATAACCTCTAATTATATTGCCAAAGTAAAAAATATTGCAAAATCCTTATCAACTTTAGGATCACCTCTTATACTTGAAGAACATGTAGATGCTCTTTTGGAAGGTTTGATTAAAGAATATCAAACTCTTATCTACACTGTTAACTCTAAACGTGAATTATTCAGTCTTTGTAAAGTGAAAACTCAAATTCTTATTTTTGATTATATGCTTGATAAGTTTTGAAAATCTGATTCTTCCATTATGCAAGTCAGTTTAACACAAAATTTCTTTTCTTTAATGCATAATCGTAGGAGATGATTTACTATAAGAGGTTATGGTGGAAGATTCAATTGTGGAGCTAAATCTTTCTTCACATCTAATCAACTCTAGTACCAATTTTGTGGGCGTTTTGGCCATATTGTATGGCACTGCTTCAATCGCATCAATCAAAATATTTTATCTCTATCCCAAAATGACCAAAATGTACCATTATTTCAAGTCAATAATTTTGGGTTCTCTTTTACATATTCACAAAATACCAGTATCACCATCAACACCACTACCACTAATACCAATTTTTTATAATCCTGAGCATTTATGGCTGTACCATCCTCAGTGGCTGATCCAGGTTGATATCCAGATATTTGAGCTTCTTATAATGTAACTCCAGACTCCTCAACATTCTTATCAACTTTAAGTATTCAAGACCTAATTAAGTTTACATAAAGAATGGTACAAGTTTGAAAATTTTAAGAATTGAAAGTTTTTTGTTATATTCACATGATTCACATAGATATTTTTCTTTACGTGATTTAATTCATGATCTTGAAATAACAAATAACTTTATTACTGTAGCAAAATTTGCTAAATACAGTGAAATATATTTTTAATTTTATGTATATATTTATCTTGTTAAATATGAATTTACCAACAAAGTGTTACTATAGAATTATAGACATAGAGCATTTACAAGTGTTATAATGTAGCAACTCTAGTTTTATCTTTATTTTTCTCAAAACTTGTATTTTACATCTTCTTTAAATTTTTTAGAGATGCGAGACAAAAAATTTGGCCATACATCAATAAAAATTGCACTTACCCTCTTGTCTCAATGTAACATTTCAATTTAAAATAATAAAACTGATCTGAATCAAATTTATGTGATAAATGTATGAGGGCTAGGATACACAAACTATTATTTCTTAATTCTAACACTACATACACTGCTCTTTTGCAATTGGTTCTTTCTGATGCTTGGGGTTCATCTCTTTCTATTTCTCATAAATACTTTTAGATATTATGTAAACTTTCTTGATACCTATTCTAGAACACTTTTTTATTTTTGTTACAAACTAAGTCACAAATTTTCACAACTTTTAAACATTTCAAGTTATACATGGAGAATTTGATAAGCCACAAAATCAAGGAATTCCAATATGATAATAGAAAAGAATACATATCCAAATAATTCATTGAATTTCTTGCACAAGAAGGTATTTTATAGAGTTATACTTGTCCATATTCTCCTGAACAAAATGACATTGTAGAGAGAAAACTTAGGCATTGGTGGACGAAATTGTGACTTATACTTTCACACAACTCGAATAATCCCCGGTAATGGCTCCAAAAACTTGGTGCACAATACCATGGCTTACATACATTCTTCACAACCTCGCACATCTAACCAGCAAGTGTACTGGGTCGTCCAAGTAATAAACTTTACGCGAGTAAGGGTCGATCCCACAGAGATTGTTGGTATGAAACAAGCTATGGTCACCTTGTAAATCTCAGTTAGGCAGATTAAATAGTTTTGGGTTTTGAAAATTAATAATAAAAAGAAAATAAAAGGGGATAGAAATACTTATGTAAATCAATAGTGGAAATTTCAGATAGGCGTATGGAGGTGCTGTGCTCCTCTTGAATCTCTACTTTCTTATTACATTCATCCAATCCTTCTTACTCCTTTCCATGGCAAGCTGTATGTAGGG
>NC_029780.3:96437054-96438694 GCF_000817695.3 Arachis duranensis
CTAAAAATAATGCCAAAAAGCGTATAAATTATCCGCTCATCACAACACCAAACTTAAATTGTTGCTTGTCCCCAAGCAACTGAAAATCAATTAGGATAAAAAGAAGAGAATATACTATAAATTTCAAAATATCAATGAATATTAATTCTAATTAGATGAGCGGGACTTGTAGCTTTTTGCTTCTGAACATTTTTGGCATCTCACTTTTCCTTTGAAGTTTAGAATGGTTGGTTTCTCTAGGAACTTAGAATTTCGGATAGTGTTATTGACTTTCCTAGTTAAGCATGTTGATTCTTGAACACAGCTACTTATGAGTCTTGGCCGTGGCTCTAAGCATTTTGTTTTCCAGTATTACCACCGGATATAGAAATGCCACAGACACATGACTGGGTGAACCTTTTCAGATTGTGACTCAGCTTTGCTAGAGTCCCCAGTTAGTGGTGTCCAGAGCTCTTAAGCACACTCTTTTGCCTTGGATCCTTTTTACCCTTGCCTTTTGGTTTTAAGGGCTATTGGCTTTTTCTGCTTGCTTTTTCTCTTTTTTTTTTTCAAAATATTTTTTTTTCATCAATTATTTTTATTTATTTATTTATTTATTTCTTTCTATTTTTTTTCGCCATTTTTTTTTGTAAGCTTTTACTTTTTCACTGCTTTTCCTTGCTTCAAGAATCAATTTCATGATTTTCTTCAGATCATCAATAACATTTTTCTTTGTTCATCATTCTTTCAAGAACTAACAATTTTAACACTCATAAACAACAAGATCAAAAGACATATGCACTGTTTAAGCATTCATTCAGAAAGCAAGAAGTATTGTCACCACATCAATATAATTAAACTAAATTCAAGGATAAATTCGAAATTTATGTACTTCTTGTTCTTTTGAATTAAAACAATTTTTTTATTTAAGAGAGGTGAAGGATTTATAGAATTTATTCATAGCTTTAAGACATAATTACTACATACTAATGATAATGTAATAGATAAACATATAAAAAAACGAAAAGTAGGAAAAAATTTTTAGAACAAGGAATGAGTCCACCTGAGTGAGGGTGGCGCCTTCTTGAAGATCCAATGGTGCTTTTTGAGCTCCTTTATGTCTCTTCCTTGCTTCTGTTGCATGATCCCTAGTGATTTTGGTGTTCCTATCCTTAGTTGCTTCCAATAATTATGTGGAGGAACATGTATCCCCTGAGGTATCTCAGGAATTTCTTAATTTGCAGTCAAATATTCTACCACTGAGCTATAGACCCTTTAGATGAGTCTTTCCATCTCCCATGTCTCGGAGGTGGAAGCTTTTTGTCTTTCCTTTTTCTCTTTTTTTTCTTCTTTTTTTTTTGAGGTTTCTCTGAATTGTTGATTTTTTAGTTTCTCTTGACTTCCTCTTCAGAGTCCTTTTAGGTTCATGATCTGCTTCAATAAGAATGTTCTTGTCCTTGCTCCTGCTCATATAGGGAAGAAGAGAACTAGAAAAGAAAGAGGAATCCTCTATGTCACAGTAAAGAGGTTCCTCATTGTTAGTAGAAGAAGAAAGGAATAAAAATGGAGAATCCAATCACAATGGTGAGGATAGAGGCAGTGATTGGAGATGAAGAGAGGTGAAGAAAAGTGTTAGTAAATAAATAAAATAAATAGAAAGA
>NC_029780.3:96439183-96440646 GCF_000817695.3 Arachis duranensis
TTTTTTTTTGATGAGAGAGAAAAACACTAAAAATACTCAATGCATGAAAATTTTGGATCAAAACACATGATGCATGCAAGAACACTATGAATGTCAAGATGAACACCAAGAACACTTTGAAGATCATGATGAACATCAAGAACATATTTTTGAAAAATTTTCAATGTAAAGAAAACATGCAAGACACCAAACTTAGAAATTTTTCATGTTTAGACTCTATGAATGCAAGAATGCATATGAAAAACACCATACAACACAAAACAAGAAAATATGAAGATCAAACAAGAGGATTCATCAAGAACAACTTGAAGATCATGAAGAACACCATGAATGCATTAATTTTTCGAAAATTTTATGCAAGAAAAAGATGAACATGCAATTGACACCAAACTTATGACTTGACACAAGACTCAAACAAGAAACACAAAATATTTTTGATTTTTATGATTTTCTAATTTTTTTTGTATTTTATTTGATTTTTTTCATAAAATATATAGGAAAAATAAAATAAGAAATTCAAAATTTTTAATAGGAATTCCAGGAATCTTCGCAATGTTAGTTTAAAGCTCCAGTCCAGGACCAGGAATCTTCGCAATGTTAGTCTAAAGCTCCGGTCCAAGAATTAGACATGGCTTAATAGCCAGCCAAGCTTTCAATGAAAGCTCCAGTCCAAAACACTAGGCATGGCCAATGGCCAGCCAAGCTTTAGCATACAGCTAATATTCAAATTAGTTTGCCTCTTTGAAGATGGTTTTGAAGCCTCAGTCCAAAAGAATTTAGACATGGCTTTACAGCCAGCCAGGCTTCAACATGCTTCATGAAACTCTAGAATGCATAAAAATTTTTTGAATAATTTTCGAAAATAGGGAGAAGATTTTGAAAATATGAACCGTCAGTTGTCCATACTCGAACAATCCCCGGCAACGGCGCCAAAAACTTGGTGGACGAAATTGTGACTTATACTTTCACACAACTCGAATAATCCCCGGTAATGGCTCCAAAAACTTGGTGCACAATACCATGGCTTACATACATTCTTCACAACCTCGCGCATCTAACCAGCAAGTGTACTAGGTCGTCCAAGTAATAAACCTTACGCGAGTAAGGGTCGATCCCACAGAGATTGTTGGTATGAAGCAAGCTATGGTCACCTTGTAAATCTCAGTTAGGCAGATTAAATAGTTTTGGGTTTCGAAAATTAATAATAAAAAGAAAATAAAAGTGGATAGAAATACTTATGTAAATCAATAGTGGAAATTTCAGATAGGCGTATGGAGGTGCTGTGCTCCTCTTGAATCTCTACTTTCTTATTACATTCATCCAATCCTTCTTACTCCTTTCCATGGCAAGCTGTATGTAGGGCATCACCGTTGTCAATGGCTACATCCCATCCTCTCAGTGAAAACGTTCCTAGGCTCTGTCACAGCACGGCTAATCATCTGTCGGTTCTCAATCAGGTTGGA
>NC_029780.3:96440743-96441012 GCF_000817695.3 Arachis duranensis
AGTCATTCAATCCCAGAATCCTACTCGGAATACCATAGACAAGGTTTAGACTTTCCGGATCCTCATGAATGCCGCCATCTATCTAGCTTATACCATGAAGATTCTGTTGGGGAATCTAAGAGATATGCGCCCGGCCTAAGGTAGAACAGAAGTGGTTGTCAGTCACGTGCGTTCATAGGTGAGAATGATGATAAGGGTTACTTATCATCACATTCATCATGTTGAAGTGCAACGTATATCTTGGAATAAGAATAAAAGAGAATTGAATA